>NC_052474.1:347785-562250 GCF_009730915.1 Dioscorea cayenensis subsp. rotundata | reverse complement strand
CTGTATGCGTGGCGTTCGACCCGAGAGGTGGCACCACGCGTAAGCGGACCTCCCGGACGCGGTGGGACTCATGTTGGTGGAGTCTCGTTGTATCTGCACGAGCAGTGGATAAGCTGTTGGAAAAATATATTGAGAATATTCTACGGTTCGCGATAAGATTTTTGTCTGAGTAATTTTGGTGAGAAACGAGTAGAAAAAACGAGGGCTTAAATGTAAAAAGTTTTTAAAAGATTTTGGGTTAAAGAATAAATGAAAAAGGATTGATATAAAATGTTTACGAAAACCAAGGACTGAAAAGGTAAGATGGAGGGATCTTTTTGAAAATATTGTGTTATAATCCAGGGGACCATTGGATAATTTGAAAAGGACCTTTTTGAGAATACTATTTCATAACTCAAGGACTATTGGGCGGTTTTTCAGGGACTGTTTTGTAAGAAGTTAAGTTTTGAGGGACTAAAAGTGAATTTCAGTTTGAAGAGTTAATTGAGAAAAAAATCTAGAGACTTATGTTGTTCATCTGCTACTCCACCAGTTTTTTGCTACGATGTAACGAGTTAAAAATGAAGAAATGGGAGAAATTAGAGGTTTTTAAGGAGAAAGATTTGGAGATCGTGGGAGGGATTCGTCGGGAGTAGCTCTTCTAACTGGTAAGGAGTCTTCTTTGGTGTTGTTTTTTTGTTTTAATGTTTGTGTATGTTTAGATGTATGTATTTTGGGTGATTTTGGAGGAAATAATGAATTTGTTTTGAGGAAATTATGATGGAGTTGATGAGAGTGTTGTTGTGAAATTATTTTTGTGTTAAAAACCTATATTGGTGATGAAATTACTTGGATTGGTGGAGATGTTTCTTAGGATTCTTTGTAGCGTCACTATGTACGAGATTAGGGTTTGGTTTAGTTAATTAAATTGATGATGATGATGATTAAGGTGTTAATGATGATGGTTAGATTGAGCTGGTTGGGTTTTAACAAATTGAAATTAGTTGAGTTGAATTGGTTTTTGTTGAGTTGGGTTTGATCAAATCAAGTTGAGATGGTTTGGGTTTGGTTCAATTGATTTGGGTTAAGGATTTTTGGACTGAACCAAGTTGGTTCAATGGATTTTTGTGTAAGAAATTGAGTTGGTTCGAGGCTGGTTCGGTGAAATTAAGTTTGGTTCGGTCGCGATTAAGATTGGTTGGATTGATTCGTGATGTTTAGCCTAAAAGCGAGTTTGTTTAAATACTATTGAAAGCAGGTTGGATTATGCAAGGTCGGATTTTAACCGATTGGAGTGAGTGGGCGATAGAGTCTATTATTATTTTTTTGTATTTTATTTTTGAGTTTAAATGTAGTATTTATTTTTGTTATATTATTACATTAGGGTGTTGTTCGAGACTTAGGAGAGAGTTCGGGGCCTAGGAAGGAACCAAGGACACTGGGGTGAGTTGGTAGTGGCTATTATTTTAAATAATTGATTAATTATTATTATTTTTGAAATAATTGTTTAATAGCTAGTATTTTGGAAATAAATGTTTAAGTATTTCATTTTATCATGTTTGATTCCATATATAGTTGAAATATCACGTATATTTGTTTTGCCATTGATGTTCAGTGATAACCCAGTATTGATACATTCGTTTTGTATAATTATACGTATTTGTGAATAGTAAAAAATACATGTATATGTGATTTAATCATTCAATTCTTGTATTTATTTTTTTGATGGGTATATATGCTTTGATTTGGAGTGATTTGCGAAACCATGTGAGCATATTAAAGATGTTTTATCGGCGTTGTTAATAGAATTGGTTTTCATTCTGGTATAGGAATGGTATACGTGAATCTGGAGCTTTCTTGGTATTATCGTTATTACTCGTTTGGCGTTGGGCTTTGTGGAAAATAATGTTTATTTACGTGATGTGAATACTTTGTCACGGAAAAAGGATCACGTGTTATGATTTATCTGAGATGGTATTATTCTTTGTATTTACTTGATGGTTTTTGATGGTGACGGGCTAAGGCCCGACTCTGCGATGAGTGGGTCCCCAGGGCCGACCTTTAGAGGTGGCGTGGTGGACTGGTATTGATACTACGAGGGGCCGGGTTCGGGTGGGAGTGTAGAGCCACGGCTGGATATTCAGTCGAGTGGCAAAGGGGTCGCGGACCAGGTGAGCCAGATGGGTCAGCGATTAAGGACATGAGTTCCTTGGCTGGCTCACGAACTAGCCATGCGCCCGCAGCGAAGGTTTAGAGAGTTTTCTAGACCATGTTATCTTTGGGTGAGTGTTGGGTATTCTTTGTATTTTTGAATTTGAGATTTATGTTATTTTTGAGTTGTGATGAGGCGGTCTCTCACGAAATTTGTGTTTTCGAGAAAATCAAATTGATGTTGATCTATGTTGAATTTATGTTTCAAGAGTTCTTTAAAGATTGTATTTTTGCTTTAGAATTACGGTATTTTTGGAAAAGTTGGAAAATTATTTGAGAAGTTGGTATTTATATATTTTTATATATCTTGTATTTAAAGTATTTAAAATTATTAAGCCACTCTGAAACCCAGATTGAATGTCTTTGTAGGGCTGGGAGGCGAGGGACCCTATATTACTGATTGAGTATAGCGCTAGTCGGGGTTGAGTCCGAGGATTGCGAGTGGGTCCCCACTTTCTTTCTTTATTGTTATTGGTGTTGTGATCTTGTAGCGGTTGTACCATAATTTGAGATATTGTATTTATTGTATTTACGTATTTGAGACTGATACTTGGTGTGAAGTTGTAAATTGTGATTTGTAGAGTGCGATTTTTGTTTTAAAGCGAGTGTCGGGTTTCGAGTTAAAAGGGAATTTTTAAGCGATGGGTGCAGCATTTACCTCGGTAGAAGGGGTGGGTGTGACGTCTTTTTGGTATCGAGTCTGTAGGGTTGAGATATCCGGTTTGGTAAAGATCACGGGTTGTGATCCGAGCCTAAGTTTAGAAGTCGTGTCTAGACTTGGAGAGTTAGTAGTGATTAGAGCAGTAAAGTTAAAGGGCCCGATAGAAGTATTTAGAGTCTCTAATCGGGGTTTAAAAACCTAAGTTGCGTATTGGGATTGAGGGTCGATAGTAGGTTTTGATATTTGAGACAAAGAGCTGAGTGAGTGTCTTTGTGATCGGGGATCGTGTGTTGAGATATATGTTGGTTTTATCGAAAATGATTTAACTTAAAAGATGCCAAAGAAGGGTGTTTGGCGTGCTCTTTGATTAATCGATATATAGTGAATTGCGGTGTGATTATTTACTATTGAAGCGGTTTGTAGCAAGAGAAACAAGGTCTTGGAACAAATAAGTGAAATTCGATGATATCGGATGGATAAATGCTAATAAATTTCGAGGGGACGAAATTTTTTTAAGGGAAGGATTAGTAATACCACGAGCCTATGGATAGCTATTGGAAAATATATTCGAGGGTATTACTACGATTCGTGATGAGATTTTTTTGTACGGAGTAATTTTGGTGAGAAACCCAAGTGAAAAGAACAAGGACTTAAATGTAAAAAGTTTTTTTAAAAAGATTTTTGGGTTAAAGAATAAATGAAAAGGATTGATATAAAAATGTTTACGAAAACCAAGGACTGAAAAGGTAAGATGGAGGGATCTTTTTGAAATATTGTGTTATAATCCAGGGACCATTGGATAATTTGAAAGGGACCTTTTGAGAATACTATTTCATAACTCAAGGACTATTGGGCGGTTTTTCAGGGGACTGTTTTTTGTAGAAGTTAAGTTTTTGAGGGACTAAAAAGTGAATTTCGAGCTGAAGAGTTAATTGAGAGAAAAAAATCTAGAGCTTGTGTTGTTCATCTTCTTCTCCACGATTTTCTTCTGATAGCTCGAGAGTTATGAAGAAATGGGAGAAATTAGAGGTTTTTAAGGAGAAAAGATTTGGAGATCGTGGGAGGGAGTTCATGGGAGTAGCTACTTGCTTGGTAAGGGTCTTCTTTGGTGTTGTTTTTTGTTTAATGTTTGTGTATGTTTAGATGTATGTATTTTGGGTGATTTTGGAGGAAATAATGAATTTGTTTTAAGAAATTATGATGGAGTTGATGAGAGTGTTGTTGTGAAATTATTTTTTTGTGTTAAAAAGCATATTGGTGATGAAATTACTTGGATTGGTGGAGATGTTTCTAGGGATTCTTTGTAGCGTCACTTTTGTAGCACGAGATTAGGGTTTGGTTTAGTTAATTAAATTGATGATGATGATGATTAAGGTGTTAATGATGATGGTTAGATTGAGCTGGTTGGGTTTAACCAAATTGAAATTGGTTGAGTTGAATTGGTTTTTGTTGAGTTGGGTTTGATCGAAATCGAGTTGAGATGGTTTTGGGTTTGGTTCAATTGATTTGGGTTAAGGATTTTTGGACTGAACCAAGTTGGTTCAATGGATTTTTGTGTAAGAATTGAGTTGGTTGAGGGCTGGTTCGAGTGAAATTAAGTTTGGTTCGGTCTGATTAAGATTGGTTCGGATTGATTCGGTGTTTAGCCTAAAAGCGAGTTTGTTTAAATACTATTGAAAGCAGGTTGGATTATGCAAGGTCGGATTTTAACTGGATTGGAGTGAGTGGGCAGATAGAGTCTATTATTATTTTTGTATTTTTATTTTTGAGTTTTAAATGTAGTATTTATTTTGTTATATTATTACATTAGGGTGTTGTTCGAGGGCTTAGGGAGAGTTAGGGCCTAGGGAAGGAACAAGGACACCGGGTGAGTTGGTAGTGGCTATTATTTTTAAATAATTGATTAATTATTATTATTTTGAAATAATTGTTTAATAGGTAGTATTTTTGGAAATAAATGTTTAAGTATTTCGTTTTATCAGTGTTTGATTCCATATATAGTTGAAATATCACGTATATTTGTTTTGCCATTGATGTTCATGATAACCCAGTATTGATACATTCGTTTTGTATAATTATACGTATTTGTGAATAGTAAAAAAATACATGTATATGTGATTTAATCGTTCAATTCTTGTATTTATTTTTTTGATGGGTATATATGCTTTGATTTGGAGTGATTTGCGAAACCATGTGAGCATATTAAAAGATGTTTTATCGGCGTTGTTAATAGAATTGGTTTTCATTCACGGTATAGGAATGGTATAGATGAATCTGAGGCTTTCTTGGTATTATGCGTTATTATCGTTTGGCGTTGGGCTTTGTGGAAAAATAATGTTTATTTACGTGATGTGAATACTTGTCGCGGAAAAGGATCACGTGTTATGATTTATCACGGATGGTATTATTCTTTGTATTTACTTGATGGTTTTGATGGTGACGGGCTGAGGCCCGAAACTCTGCGATGAGTGGGTCCCCACGGGCAGGCCTTTAGAGGTGGCGTGGTGGACACAGGGTATTGATTACTACGAGGGCCGATTCGGTGGGAGTGTAGAGCCACGCTCGGATATTCAGTCGAGTGGCCAGGGGTCAGCGGCCGAGTGAGCCAGATGGGTCAGCGTTAGGGACATGAGTTCCTTGGCTGACTCGAACCTAGCGCAGCCGCAGCGAAGGTTTAGAGAGTTTTTCTAGACCATGTTATCTTTGGGTGAGTGTTGGGTATTCTTTGTATTTTGAATTTGAGATTTATGTTATTTTTGAATTGTGATGAGGCGGTCTCTCACGAAATTTGTGTTTTGAGAAAAATCAAATTGATGTTGATCTATGTTGAATTTATGTTTTCAAGAGTTCTTTAAAGATTGTATTTTTGCTAGAATTCGGTATTTTTGGAAAAGTTGGAAAATTATTTGAGAAGTTGGTATTTATATATTTTATATATCTTGTATTTAAGTATTTAAAAATTATTAAAAGCTACTACCGACCAGATTGAATGTCTTTGTAAGCTGCGGGGAGCGAGGACCCTATATTACTGATTGAGTATAAGCGCTAGTCGGGGTTGAGTCCAGGATTGCAGTGGGTCCCCCTTTTCTTTCTTTTATTGTTATTGGTGTTGTGATCTTGTAGCGGTTATCTGCATAAATTTGAAATATTGTATTTATTGTATTTACGTATTTGAACATGTACTTGGTGTGAAGTTGTAAATTGTGATTTGTAGGTCTGATTTTTGTTTAAAGAGCGGGTGTCGGGTTTCAGAGTTAAAAGGGAATTTTAAGCGATGGGTCTAGCATTCTACGCCGGTAGAAGGGGTGGGTGTGACACTCGTGGCAGGCGCGTGCGTTCTTGCGACCGGGTCACTCACTGGCGGGTCCATGAACCCGGCCCGGTCCTTTGGGCCGGCCATTGTCAGCGGGGATTTGAAGAACCAGGCTGTGTACTGGGTCGGACCGCTCATTGGTGCGGCTCTTGCCACGTTAGTTCATCAGTATCTCGTGTATCCCTTCTCCCATATTGAATCCCCTGCCGGGCCTTCTGTTGTTGTTTAAACTTTAATTAATGTTTATTATTTTATTTTATTTTATTTTTCTGTTTCAATTAATCATCAAATCTCATTAATGTAGAAAAAAATAAATAAAAATTATTCATCGTTAACAATGAGCGGGCTGGGTTCATTCAATTCATCCGTGACTGAATGGCCCACGAGCCCAATTATTGGCACCCACTTTGAACCTAATTGGAATCGGTGTCACCATGCCAACTTAGCAAAGTAGGGCTATAGTATTTAATATCCTAATTAACGTTGATTAAGTTAACATCAGATTATTAATGACCGACGTACCAGCTTGCCTTAGCAATGGACTCCACGGCGATGATAGTGAAAAGTAGATAATTGGTCTAAATATTAATTAATTTAGTATAACTTCAAATATTAATTAATTGGAGAGTGAAAAAATGGGTTCAGACACTGATCACATTACTTCATTCCAAATAATTAATCTATTTTATTAGTCTATTTGAACTGCAAAAAAAACATTATGGTGAATGAAAACTGCACATAGCTATTTATTTGGTTAATTATTATTATAAATTATTATTATCACCGGTCTTTTTTACTTGTTACATTTTTAAATTTATTTTTAAAATTTTAATTTATTTCATTTAGAAAATTTGTGAAATATTAAATATTTATTTTTTTTTTAAATTTAAATTTAATATTTAATATATTTTTTATAATTTTAATAAATTATATTTAAATATATATTTTTAAAAAAATATTCCATGAATATGGTTTTGTAATAGTTACAAATGTCTCGAATAATTTAAAAAAATAATATAATTAATATAATTTTTATATTATTAATCAGTTTTTTAAATTTATATAATTTAATTAAAATGAACAAATAAAAACAAGGGGAGGAAATATTTTTAAAATGTGAAAAAATTTATAAGCTTATAGGATGAAACCAGATTTCCTCGGATTCAAGACCAAAATAATCACAATTTTTTTTTTATTAAATTCATTTCATCCAAATCATAATCATTATATGATCTACCTGCGGGCTATAAAAATGTCCCTTTCTACATCTTGCTGTTAGTAATCATGCACCGGATCAACTTAGATCCAATTCCACTCAAGCCCCCAGAATCATCTGACGAACCGGACCCACTCCTAATCTGCAAATGTAAACGTGGCCGATTCTCAGCCGTATGATGTACCACCAGTCTGTTTCACAACCGCCTAAAAGTCAAACCATATAGATAGCACGGCACGTGCCACAACGCCGTTGAAGGGCATTCTTGTAAAACCACAAGAGATGGACCCCACTATTCCTCAAGGAAAGAAAAGTAATAATAAAAATAAAAAGAGAGAGAAAAAAGACAAGAAACAAAAAGAAAAAAAGAAAGTGAAAGGGCTTCACTTTCTTTGTTTTCTTCACCGCTCGCGGTTTCTCGCACTGATTTGCAGAGAAAACCCTAGAATTTCATCAGCATCATCGTCATCATCATTGTCATCTTCGTCTTCTCGGGAGGAGTTTCTCCGACGACGTGAATCGAGAGCTGAAGACGGTGGGGCTAGTGGGTTTGAAGGTCGGGAATGGCTTGGGGGTGTCTCGGGAGATGAGCCTGTCGCTCGTTGTTGGATTAGGGGCCCGGTTTGTGAACGGCCGAGATTTCGTCTCCGGATGGAGGGCGTGAGCATTATAGGCATTCTCTCTTTGGTATTCTTTCGATTCCTCCTTTTCTTGGTTTATTCTTTTCCTTTGATTTCTCGTGCTGGTCGGTAGTGGCGCCATGCTTGAGTAGTGATGAGTTGTGGCTAGATTTGGAGGTGTCCTGTGGGTGGAGTGTTGGAGTTTTTGTGCCGCTTGATTTGAAGTGTAAGCAGCGGGAAATTGGCTTGTAATACGGTTAGCGTTATCTTGATTCGAAGGTTAGGGTTTTAATAAAAAAAAATAGAGGGGAATTCAGTGTCTTTTGGTTTAGTTCTGAGGGAAATTAAGGGTTAACTTCTCGAGTTTGTTGAGAATTGTACCTAAAGTTTGGTTTTTATGAAGGATTGAGTTGAAGTTCTTGTCATGTTTGTGACATCTCTGTCCATTGGTTTACTGCTCTGTTAATGTGTGAATTTTGTTATCTTGATAACCGAAGAATATGGATTGGTAGATTTCCTCACCTGCTTTCTTTTGCTGCTAAATATATGTCTCAAAAGTCAAACACTATCCTATTGTTATTTATTCAGTCCATTGATGCTGAAATGTGCTGTCAACCTTTTCTTCTACTTCTGTGTTTGTTTTCCTAATCATATTGCTTCTTGAATTCACGAATTTTATGGATATAAGTCAGATGTTTTGAAAACGGGATCATCTCTTGTTAATTTAAATTTACCCTTTGGAGTTGGGTATGTAATTAGGATGAGATTTGATATCTTTGTTTGGTTGTTTAAGGTCCTTTATCTCTAATTGTCCTCTACACTGCTTCACATTATTTATTAACAGTGAATGGGCTCAACATGTGGTTTTTATGTTGTTTTGTTTGCAGGGATATACCCATGGATTATGATGACAATGGTTTTCAAAGTCAAAATTTTCAGCTAGTTGGAGACAACAACAATAGATTCCCTTCAAGTTTACGATCATTTCCTTTGCCAAAGCTTGATCTTGATGAAAATTTTGAGGTTAATCTCAGGTTTGATAGCCTAGTTCGAACAGACGGTTTACTTGGAATACAAGGGCAGGTTAATGATTGGATTGAGAATTTCTCTTGTGGAAATAGTGCATTAGAATCCGACTCGACTGCTACTGAACCTTGCTCCATTTCAAAACATGGCAATGCTTGGTCGGAGGCTACATCATCTGAATCTGTTGAAATATTATTGAAATCCATTGGAGAAGGTGAAATAGAGAATGAAACTATCATGAATGAGGTGGGCGCCCATAATCAACAGATTGGCTTTAAGGAACAGCAGAACCCCTGCCCTAAGATGGAGGATATTGTAAAGAGTGGTACTGCACCACCATCTGATAGTTGTGCAAAGATCTCTTTAAGCATTGTTGGCAATTCAGCAAGGGATCCTGATCAGTTTGATGGTGCATCACAAATTTCTAATGGAGAAAAGTCTGGAATGGACTTTGATGTAGTACCCTTACATGAAAGGTCTCAATCGAATCAAGAATCTGGTGCTGAGGTTTGTGTCATAGATAGGAAGAACACTGCATCATCTCAGGATGCATCAAAAATGTGCCCTGTCCTTGGTGAACTTTTCTTTGAGCCATCTCAAAAGAAAAGTCACATAGATATTGGAGTTGTGGGAAACATTGCATGTGATGATAGTGGTTGTTTTGCAAAAGAATGTCAAAAAACCTCTAATCCTGATATTTGCAGTGCTCAAGCTGACCCTTCTCCTGCATCCATAAGTAGTTTTCTTTCTGTGGATAAATCTGGATGTCAGATGTTTTCACATAACGAAATGGAGAAACACGATGATATGACAATGCCTGATAAAGAAGCTCCAACTAATAATGATTCCCCAAAAAATGAATTTAGAAGTGCTAAGGTGAATGATCAGTTTTCTGAGGGGCATACAATTGATAGTGCGCTTTGTGGTATGAAGAATTCTTCTTACTTGGAGGCAAATCTAGATACTTCGGTTTTGTTGACAGAGGGGTGTGGTGATCCTTTATTTTCTGGGAACCCTGATGGATTGCTTGAGGCTATTGCTTACCCTGTGAAAGTTTGGAATGAAATCGATGAGGTTGGTGATAAAAATCTGACAACAACAGCTGAGATGTCTTATTTAGCTGTGGAGGGCAGTGCGAATGATGAAAAACATCCGGTTGAAACCAATCACGAGGAAAATGCCAATTGCCATGACCTATCAGAAAATAGGTCAAATGAGGCCTTCTATGGTGAAAATAGTATGCTTGTTGAGGACGCCAAACTTGTTGGTAGCCTTGGAAAAGAGAAAAAACTTCATACTACTTTGGGCGTAACAAAAGAAAGAAAAAATCCTGAATACTCTAGCATAGATAGTGACAATAGCCATATAGCCAATAATTGTAGGGAGGCAGGTAATCTACCTTCTTCTCATGACCAAGCATATTCAGAAGGAACTGAAAATAAAGATGGTGCTAATAGCTCTAAAACTAATCTCTCTGATGCTGTTCTGTTGAAACATGGGTCTGCTGATAAAGAAAAATGTGCTGAAGATGGAGTTATTGAGAAAGAAGTAATCAAGGATACACGAGAGACTGTTAGACTGGAGAAATTTTCACCAGCTCTAGGAAATGTTGCAGATGAGGATATTTTATCTTCCAATGACCAAAGCAAAATGGGCAGGGCTGCTGATTCTCTTCCTGGGCACATGGGCTTGTCTGGCAGTCCTGTTAGCAGAAACTCTGATAATGATGCTTCTAAAGAATTGGACAAGAGGAAACTTCTCAAAGTCGTGGATGATTCATTGGTGAGGGATATGGTTCAGAATGAGTCAGGTAATTGCGATTATAAATTAATTTCGATTATTTCAATTCACATCAATAATGCCTCTTCGAAATCAAATGTGTATCAACAATGTGTGGATAATCTTGGCAGCCTCAATCTTTATGGCTCTTTTTAGCAGATGCATTTTCACATTTTAGCCTGAAATATACTCCCCACATTACATTTTGTAGAACACAGAGAAGCAGAATTCCCTTCTCCAGTATCTTATGAGGATAAAGATGTGACAATTTCTTCAAGCGTACACACATCTATGTTGCGGAGTGATGCGGAAGCCCAGATATTGCCCAAAACAGCTTCTGGGTCAGCACATATGGGTGGTTTACCTGTGAAGGAAATTGTTTGTGGTGTCACAGGTACTGTTTGCATGTCACAAAGATTTATGTTCAGTAATTTATCTGTGGATAACTCAGATAATATCTTTACATCAGTGTTGCTAATACACATATTTTGTAGCTGCTAGCTTTATACCAGACTGTCCCAACCCTGCTACACCAAGAAAAGCAAATGGTAATCATGAGTTTCATTTTAAGAACACCCTTGCTGTGGGTGTTGTTTCGGAGCCCATAATGATAACAACTTCTATATCCTCAGCAAATGTCATTCAGCTTGATGAGACAAGTGGGAAATGTTCAATGATTTTGAAGGGTGATGCAAACAGCCAAATATCTGTAACATCAACTGCAGTTAATGTTGCTGGTAAGTATAAATTTTTCAATTTTAAGACAGAAGTACACTCCAGTAGATGGTTCTGTTTGCCTTATGTTGAAGATCATTTATGTTTTCTTCTTGTAGTTCTTTAGTTTGCTTGCAACAAAAATATGTTTGAACCTAATTACCCTCTTGGTAGTGTCTTTTGTTGAATCTAACTTCATATGCCTTTGAAGCTTCATAGAAGTTTCATGAGATCGAAATGTTATGAAAAGTTATGCATAACATTGTGGTATATGTCATAAGAGTGAAGGTTGGCATATCGTAAAAGTGAAGGGTTGCATGTTGTGAAAGAGAGTAATTCCACCAGGATGCTAAGTTGATTGTTTCTGTTATGGTGTTCTTGGAGGAAAAAGTAGAATTTGATATTTCTTAACCCTTTGTTTTCTTTCTTTAGTTGTATCTGGAAGTCATTCTTTATTGTTTTCCTGGTATGTCTAATGAGTTCTTACATTTACATAAAAAATATTCTCTCCTCTTGTATGAATTACTGGCCATGATGAGACATAGATTGTATTTGTTTTCTTATTCAGGCCAACCTTCTGCTCTTAAATGTGAAAACAAAGGGGATACTGAAGCTGATGTAGCTTCTGGAGATGGCACTTATGATCAGAATTTGACTCATCAATCAGAAAGTGAGTCTTGTTTTTTTTTTTTCTTTTTTCTATTTCCTTTGAGATGAACTTATTCCAAATTTACACTGTATGCATGCATTCAAGGCTTCTTAGAAAGGAAAGTAGATGCAGAGCTTAAATTTCTATTTGGTTTCTGCGTTATTGATGCATGAGTATTATATCGGGTCTTTTTATGCTTGATATGTGAACTACCACAGATCTTTGTATGCATGATAGACGAACTTTAAAATGCACCAACACTGGTGAATATTACTAAAAATATATGTTCATGTTTTGGCCTTTTAGATTAATTGATTCTCTCTTGCATGATTGAGGTCCCATTTGGTGTGCTTATTTACAATATCAGTCGTTGCAGAAAGGATTCAGGTTACTTTTATTGTGATTCAGGGCTTATAGTTGCAATTCTAATGCTATTAGTTTTCCGTGTGGCTGTTTCAACTTTTTTTTTGTCTGTTTTTGTTTTTGTGATGCTTGCATAATTATTATTCTTATCACTGGAATATATTTAGAATATTGTTCAGTTGCCATAGTAGTTCAGACTTTAATTAGTGATGCCTTGAGTTGTTATACAAATGACTTCTCTTAATTCTTAAATATTCTGCAGGTAATACTCAGTACCATTCACAGGAAGCTACAACTGGGAAATCGGATTCTTCTGAACCTAATTGTGGTTCGCCTCCAGTAATGGGTTGCATTGAGCACAACAAAGACATGAAGGAGCAGAAAGATCAGAGAGATATTGTCGGGGTTTCGCAACCCTGGACTTGCTCTGCTACTATGGTGGGATGTGTTGATAATGTTCAACTTGTGCCTCATGATTCTAAGGACAGCATTGCTTCTGATGATGACAGAAGCTTCACATTTGAGGTTGGACCAGTAGACGTTCTTTCTGAAAAGAGCCCTGGTCATTTTTGTGCCATGCATTCTTTCAAGCTTGCTCAGGTAGTTTTTCCATGACGGAATTTTATTTGATCTGCAACTTTTCATTATTTTTTCCCAATGATTGTTGAGGAAGTGGTACTCTGGATTTTAATGTAAGGGGCCAAAAGAAAATTTACGGGAAAGTCGGTTTGAATCTGGAAAAGCCAAACTACATGGTCCTGTTATCAAGACAACTGACAAGGATAATACTTGGGCTTTATCTGGTTGCTGCGCTGAACAAATCACCGCATCTAGTGCAAGAAGGCCTACTGATGTATCACCACCGTTACAGCTAACTAAAATGGAGGAGAAACATAGCAGTAGATCACCAAGCATTGTCGGAACTATAAGCAAGGATATGGAGTCAGATGATAAAAGGCAATGCCCACCCATTGAAGACAATAGTTCAAAAGTGTCCTGTTCTCCTTCCTTTCAGGCATCTGATTTTCCTGATTTCAACTCGGCAATATCATTAGCAGCTTTGTCCCATCAACCTTTCACAGATCTGCAACAAGTTCAATTACGTGCACAGATATTTGTTTATGGATCTCTAATGTGAGTTGTTATATAGATTTTGATTAAGTTTTAACTTAAGTAATCTCCAAACACCTTTCTCTTTTATTATTGCAGCCAGGGAACCCCTCCTGATGAGGCTTGTATGATAGCAGCCTTTGGAGAAAGTGGTTTGTTTCTGCTGAAGCCTCTGTTAACTAAACACGGTGTATATTACTTGATGTTGTTCTACTCCATATTAATACTGTTAGATTATTTGTGATGAGCAGATGGTGGACGAAGTCATTGGGAAACTGTGTGGCATGTTGCAGTTGACCGATTTCAGAATCAGAAACAACCTGCTAGTGCTTGCGAGACCCCTGTGTCTTCTCGCTCTGGTTTGTTGTTGTTCTATTAAATTTTTGGATTAGACCATTTATTTAGTTAATATGCTTATTTACCATTTGATGCTTGTAGCTGTTAAAAGTTCTGAACAACTTACAAGGGGTAACACTCTGCAAGGCAGAGCCCTTGGTCCTGGTCTATGCCAAAGTAGCACTAAGATTTCATCATTAGCTACATACAATTCGTCCTCTTTCCCAGCACCATTGTGGAACATCTCTCCTCGTGACGGCTTAAATACCAATATGTCAAGAGGCACAAATTTGGACTTCAACCAGGCTTTATCTCCCATGCATTCATATCAACCACTGCAAATGAGGCAGCACCCAGGCAATATTGCATCTTGGTTTTCTCCTTCTGCTCATCCGGGAACCTTGATCACTCCATCGCAAGGGTCGAGATCTGATGGTACTCCACAATATTCAGCAGTTGCAGTTACCACAGCACAAGCAACACCAAGCAGGGAATTACTGGTTTCACGTGCCTCTAATTTGCCGCTTGCAACTGCGAGTGTGTTGCTGCCTTCTCCGGGTTCATCAAATGTTTCAGTGACACAAGTTGCACAGATTGAAGCACCCAGGAAACCTGCAAACACTGTGAATAATAAAAATCCATCAACTGTTCACAAGCCTAGAAAGAGGAAGAAGGCTGCAGTCATGGCAGATTTTGTGCCAGTGTTTCCAGTATCCCTATCTCAGATAGAACCTCATGTTACTGTAGGTAGTGAGAATAGGATCTCTGCAGGCCTGCCCTCATCTGTTAATTCTCCAACAAAGGTAGGTACTGATTGTCCTTTGGCTAGTACAGACCAAATTATCTCTCCAACTCAGTACCAGATAGTCAGCAGTGGCACTACTGAGCAAAGAGTTATCTTTTCTGAGGAGATGCGCAGTAAAATTGAGCAGGCCAAGCTACAAGCAGAAGATGCTGCTGCTCTTGCTGTTTCTACTGTAAGTCACAGCCAAGGCATATGGAGTCAGATAGCTTTAAAGAAAGATTCTGGACTAGTTTCAGAAGCTGAAGAAAAACTTGTCTCTGCAGCTGTTGCATCAACTGTGGCTGCTGCTGTTGCAAAGGCAGCCGCAGCTGCTGCCAAGGTTGCGTCTGATGCTGCTTTGCAGGCTAAACTCATGGCAGATGAAGCTATGGATTCTGTAAAACAAGCGAATATCACCCGGAGTTCCGAAACTGGCCATGATAAGGAAAGAAATTTGTCAAGGCTGACTTCTATGTCAATTTCAAAGGGCAAGGAGAAGTCACAAGGATCTAGTTTGGCAATTGCTGTGGCACGAGAAGCTTCCAAGAGAAGGTTGGAATCAACTACTGCTGCTGCAAAACGGGCAGAGAACTTTGATGCTATAGTCAAAGCTGCAGAACTGGCTGCTGAAGCTGTGTCTCAAGCTGGTATAATTGTTGCAATGGGTGATCCTTTACCTTTTACATTACGAGAATTGGCAGAAGCTGGCCCAGAAAATTACTGGAAAGTTCACTGTTCAGCTGATGAAGGAATTAACAATACAGTTCCTCAGAATGGAACACAGGAACTGGGCACAGGTGGATCCTGCGCTCAAGATACAACAGAAAAAGAATTCAATGTTGGGAGAACCACCCAGGATGAAAGTCTGCTTTTATCTGACAAAAAATATACAGGTTTGTGACCTGAATACGACTATGTTGTCATAAATTTTATTTAGGAAAAAAGGTTAAGTTAGGGTAAGTTTCACTGGTGGCCACAAATGTTTCATCAATATAACATTGTGACCACAAATGTGTTTTTTTAACGTTGTGGCCACAAAACTAATCTCCGGTCGCACTGATGGCCACAATGGCATGTTTGGGGGCTATTTCCGGTGAAGTTGATGAGGTGGCTTCCTACGTGGATCATGTGTTTTGTGGCCACCTCATGTACTTCGTCGGAAATAGCCTCAAACATGCCATTGTGGCCATTAGTGCGACCGGAGATTAGTTTTGTGGCCACAATATTACAAAAAAAAAACATTTGTGGCCACAACGTTATAATGATGAAATATTTGTGGCAACCAGTGAAACTTACCTGGGGAAGTTATGATTTTTGTTTTAAAATATTTTTGACTCAGGTAGTGGACTTGGGAATACATCTATGGGTGAACCAGTTGCGAGTAATCTGATCGTGGATATTATACGAAAGGATTCTGTTGTTGAGGTATGAAGGAGTCACCCATATCAGATACTAGCTTTGAGTATCTGATTACGGGACTTTTATGCTTATAAAGCTTTCTTGCTTGATGTTTCATCAATTGTCATAATTTGATGTTGCAAGTTTTGCATTTCGAGTCATTAAGAATTGGAGCATCTTAAAAACCCGTAAAAATTCAGGTGGTTGCTGATGAGGATGGGCTTAGAGGAGTTTGGTTTTCTGCTCGGGTTCTGGATTTGAAGGATGACAAAGCCTACATCTGCTATGATAATCTGCTTACTAATGAAGGTAAACATGTGGATGTATTTGTAAGGATTTGGTTATCCACTCATGGTGTCCTTATGTTGGTACTTATTTTCAAATTCTAGGTCGAAGTAACAACCTTTTTTGACCGCTACATTTTTTCATGTAGGCCCTGATCGGCTGAAGGAGTGGATACCACTTAAAGTTGATGGATTAAAAGCTCCCAGAATACGAATTGCTCATCCTGCTACTGTGGTGAAGCCTGATGGAGGCACAAAGAAGCGGCGCAGAGAGGCTATAAACAACTATGATTGGACAATTGGAGATCATGTAGATGCATGGATACGTGATGGGTGAGTCTTTTTGGATTTTCTTCTGGATTCTTTCTTGCAAATGGTTGATTTTATTTGTCCAGACTCTGGTGAAGAGCCATGTTTTTAGTAGTTTTTTTTTACCCTATGGTCATTGGATCATGGATAACATTTTCATCGTGATGGTCATGTGAAGTATACTGTTTTATGCCTTTGCAAGAGGTTTGTCAAAATATCTACGGTGTGTGATACTTCTGAAAAGAACGTCTTGTTTTTTGCATGACTTATCTATCTGACTATCTCTATATGGCATGCATCATATATTTTCATCCTTGTTATCTTTTTTTTTTTTGGTTTTTATTGCATTCAGGATGTATTTGGCATCTGCAAAGTTTTTATGTACGGCATGTATGTGATTTAGAACTTTATAAAAGCAAGGGTAATTCATGTAGATGGAGCACTTGATCCAATCAAGAATATAATCGGAATCCAATTTTTACACGGCAGCTGATGAATGCTATGATAGTTTCTTCCATAAAACTGTTGTTGGAGATTAGGAATATTTGTATTTGTGCATTTCCATGCCTTATCCGGGCCACAATGTTTTTCTATATTGGTTGTTTTCTTGAAATATTTTGTTTTTGTTGACATTTGTGAATTCAGCTGGTGGGAAGGTGTTGTCACTGACAAGAGCAAGGAGGATGAATCAAAGCTTCACGTCCATTTTCCAGGTATGAGTTTAGATGTGATTATCCCAGCATCTACTTTGCTATGCATGCAGTTATTATAATGAGTATTGACATGTTCCTGTAATTGGGTCATGCATTTTAATTCTATTTTGGTTGGAAATGAATATGAATCTTAAATTTACAGATCCTCAATGGAATATGATGAAGAATTGTCTATGCGTTTTTTGCAATTTCTTGATGGTAGTCAAAGACTATTGATATTTGGCTTTGAGTAAACCTGTGTAAGGACTTTGTTATTGAACACAATGGTTATGGATTATTATTAGAATGTTAGCATTCTATTTAAGTTTGGAGAAAGCACAAAGCAAGTATGGCACAAGTTTCTCCATCTTGTTTGAGTGCCTGTTTTTCCTTGCCTGACTTGATCAGTAATCCTGAAATATTATTGTAAAGGAACCTTAGTCAATAATTTGGAGCTTCTATGACTTGAGATTTGTTAGTGATAATTTTGCAAATATTTGCCAACCATGGAATTCGGAAAGGTTTTTGAAAAAACTCTATCCTCATTATTAATCTCACAATGCTGATTCTTGACCACTTCCTGCCCTATTAATTTCCTATACCTTAATCTACTACTATAGATTGTTAAGACTGGAAACATGTTTTGAAACAGGGTTCAACTAAAAAATTTGTGCAATCTATTCTTTTACTGAACTTGTAAGAAATCAGGATATTTTCTGTCCCCTTCATGTGTTCGTATACTGGAAGTTGATATGCCTGTATTTTACGTGCAGCTGGAGGTGACTCATCAATTGTTAGGGCTTGGAATCTTCGCCCATCACTCATTTGGAAGGATGGTCAATGGACTCAATGGTCGCGTCATAAGGAAAACATTCTCGAACCATATGAGGTTTGGCCCCTTAGGTTCTTGGTTCGATATAATTAAGGCAAGCTATTGTTATCCTTGGTTTAGATTGTAACAGTTATTTTCGTGATTAGGGTGATACCCCTCAAGAGAAAAGACCAAAAACAATCAGCTTCAGAGACAACAGTGACTCTGATGTTGATGGACGAGGAAATGGTAAGATGTCCAGGAATTTGCCGGATGATGCTTTGAAAAAGCCTGAGGAGCCATTGATTTTATCTGCAAATGAAAGAACTTTTTCTGTTGGAAAGAATGTGAGAGAAGCAAATAATCCTGGCACACTTAAATCAAGGCAAACAGTCCTACAGAAAGAAAGATCAAGGGTGGTATTTGGTGTTCCTAAACCTGGAAAGAAGAGGAAATTTATGGAAGTAAGCAAACATTATGTTGCAGATAAGACAGACAAAATAAGTGAGGGGAACAATTCTGTTAAATTTGCCAAATACTTGATGCCACAAGCATCTCGCTCATTGAGAAATACTTCTAAAGTGGATCCTAGAGGAAAGCAAGCTGTTGGATCTAAGCCTAAATGGCCCAGACCTATAAAATCTCAGGCTACTCAAACCAAAAGTGCAGCTGAGAAGGATAACTCATCTGTTAGTAATGCATCGGCCTCCAGTTGTGCAGAGTCTGGTCCTGGTGCTTTTTCAAAACCCGGAGTTTCTGCTAACGATGAAGAATGCCAGTTAGAAAGACAGAATATGCTTGAAGTTGGTTCCACTAGAACTCTAGGTAGGACTGATCTTCCGTTGATGGAGTCTTCTGTTCAACCTGCACCAAATGTTCCTCCCTCTATTGAGATGCCCTCTTCTGCTGTTGATATAGATCTTCATGTGAAACAGAAGATTACAGCTGTCGTAGAGAAATCAATCACAAGTGAAGCGAAGGGCTTGGAACATCCTGGGAAAGTAATGACTGAAGCCAGTGAGCTTCGTAGATCCAACCGCAGGTTTCAGCCAACTTCAAGGGTAGGTTCTGTAAGATCTTTAAAACAAAAAAACACTAGACCATGCATTAATCGTAAATTGACATGCTCAATTCTCTGATGGGAAATTCCTAATGTGAAACAAACCAGATGCTTGATTGGCATTTGGGCTTAAATTTTTTTGTAATTTTTTTATATAAGAAAATTTTGCCTGTGTTTATGTTTTTCCGTTGTTAAAATTAATAAATAAATAAGAACTTTAAGCATTTGCTTTTCTGCAGTTGCTTGAAGGACTACAAAGCTCTTTGATCATTTCCAAGGCTCCCGTTGTTCAACATGATAGAGGTGCCAGAGCTCTTCACAGAGGTGGTTCATCATCCAAGGGTAAATTCCTCATATCCATGTCTTTTTTCCTTTTATCTTTGCTTTCAAACTTATTAAGGTTTGACTTTTGAGTTCAAATTTAACTTTGGAACTTGGAACAGGAAACGTTCATGGCTGAGGGTGGCTTTATGTGGTGCAATATCTCAGTTGTAGAAATCCTGTAAGAAGTTGACAATTTCAGTGGGGCCTGTGTACATAGAATATAATTTTAGGAAGTGGAACCGAGAAGCTTTGTTTTCATTTATAAGATGTATGTCATAGTAGCCCCAAATTAATTTATTTAGGTTTAGATTTGACCATCATTCAGCTTTGTTGGTGCTTGTCCAATCTGTGTTTAACCCATGTTACCCTCCTTGTTCCTGACAATGGTGCAGTTATATTATTAGGATTCTCCATGCGTCTTATAACTTATTTTGCAGGGTTCAGTCTGTTTGACATATCAGATGATTTTGCTCACCAAAGAAATGTGAATTGCCTGGTAAGAATTTTAATTCTCTCACTCTGCCGTTCCTTTTATTGGATTTGCCTGGCTTAAACTGTGTTTAGGAAAAGCATATCATGGTTCAGCTCATGCTGATATTTGTTTCTTGTCATCTTTTTTATATTTTATATAGCTTGTCTCGATGGCTCTTTGCTTTACTCGGTGGTTCCGTGATCCCAAATTGATGCTTGCCAAACTTGACTGCTCACATTGAGTGGTATTACTGCTATTTGTGAAGGGAATGGATTCATTGAACTGAAGAAAGTTTTTTTTTTTTTTTTGAACCATGGAATTTGTTTAGCTTGAAAACCAACTATGAAGTGAATGTATTCATTCAACAGGAGAAAGATTTTAGGTTTTGAGCCATGGAATTTGTTTAGCTTGAGCTCTATTGATTTTCTTTCTTGGAGACAGGTTCTCCCTAAAAGCACTAACAGTGGATGCAGATGCTATCTTAAGTTTGTCTATGAGTGGGTGGCTGCATCCAAGCTTTTGATTAAGCTGAGGAGACTCTTTCTTTCTTTCTTTACTTAACCTTCTTTCTGTTTTAGTGGGATGATTAAGCTTCTTGGAAAATGTCTCTTATTTTGATTGAGAATTTCTTCAGCAAGCATTTGTGTTATTGAGCATTTGCTTTGGGGTATGATATGATGGTCATCATAACAACAGCACCGAGGCTGTGCCCTTCCGGCTTTGCAGTTGTTAATTAATAATTAGCATATCACTGCTTGCAAAATTTTAATATAATTATTTAGATTTGTTATAAATTACATACGCTTGAGATTTTGAGAGTACTTTCCAAAAGTTGACTACATGGTAAGAATAATTAAAAAGAAAGAAGAGTGAATTATTAGAGGTTTTTAATTGAAAATTATTCACCGTTAAAGAAAAACAGAAGCAAAAGTAGAGAGAGAGAGAGAGAGAGAGAGAGAGAGAGAGAGAGAGAGAGAGAGGGTGGGGTGGTTGATAAACTTTTTATGTGAGAGAGCAAATCAGTTTGAACGACCGTGATTGGGTTATTATTAAGATGATGATTGTAATTGTATTGTTTATAATATTATTTATAACACTGTTTGTTAAATATTGTTTATGTTAATATTCACGGATGATTTGTAACTGTTAGATTCAAATTCAATAATTGATATACGGTTTCGTAGAATTATTATCGAGGAATATTCCTATTAGACTGCCCGCTCTTTATGCATATATATCTTAATATATCATTTGTAGACAAGCACAAATACCATTAGTTCTATAATTGATTTTAATGAATAAATCATTTGTTCTTATTAAAACTAAAACAATACATCATCGGTTTTTTTTTTTTAAATTAATATAATTACTTAATTGTCACGCTCCCGAACCTAATCAAGAGCGCGTGGCAAATCGCCACGACGACAAGAAGTGGGGTCCCACAACGCCCCACTTTCGAGTCGCCGTAAGCGCCTCAATATAAACACTGATATCACAATTATATAACTGAAAGCAGACAACATAATAAAAATATCACAAATAGGGTTCCCTAGTACTAGGAACCCTAAACACAAAGTAGCAGCAAATAATGAAGACAAACTGGAGGTTTTAAGATACAACCCGAAAATATAAATACAAGAACCACATATAAGGTCAAGTCTAGTGGATCCATAGAGAGTACATGCATACTATGACAAACCTAAATAAGAAGTACAGATAAACCTCTATCATGCAGACACAGACAACTCCGTCTCAACGTCGCAATCGAAAAAGATAAAAAGGGAGTGGTGAGTACAGAGGTTACCCGATGAGTGGTGTCGGATAGATGTAACAGAGTGATAAAAGCATTTCGTATGGTAATTCAAAGAAATAATAATAGCATATAAAAATCGAGTCCCAAGTATTCAACATATTAACAAATAACTACAAGATTCATCAATAGTAAAAAGCAAATAACATTTTAAAAACATAAATGAACATAGCTCCAAAAAAATACAGTCGGGTTTTAAAATAGCTCCTACACTAATCGTAGGGCAGATTAGTCATGGGACCACCAAGGAGTTTTTAAAACTTTTAAAAATTTAAAAGGGTGCCTTTCCTTAGGTGTCGACATCGAGATCCCCTGCGTGACCCCGGGTTTCTCATACAGTAACCCCCTATCAATGGCTCCGCGCACCTCTCGACTGGGTAAACCCGAGGTTAACCACGCCCGCCTCCCATCGAGCCGGACCGTGGAACCCCACATCGCGAGTTGTTTCGGACTAAAAGTCCGCCGTCACCATCAAAAACTAAAATGCCACAACATAATTCTTTCTAACTTCCAATTCAAATAATCCATCATACAATGTTTAAATACTGAAATGTACATCAAACCATCTCATTTGCATATAAATACGAAATGCAAGTAAACATGTTTCTTTTCAAATAAATAGGTATAAGCATTCTAGTTTTAACCATTTCAAGTAAATTCGTACTCAAAATATATATATATATCAAAGGAAGTCAATTTATCATCAAGTTTATGTGATAAAACACATGAAGGAATACTTTTAGTCCTCTTATTAAATCTATGCAATTATAAATTTAACCACCACTGTAATCCCAGGGCTGCCCCTGCCCCGAGACGCACTTCACCCGATCGAAGAGCTCCTTCCCTCGAGGACGCTCGCCACCTATATACAAGCGGTGGAATTCAAAATTCTAATGAACATAAGAATGATAATCACAAGAAAATGTATAAGAATACGATTATACATGTCTAATACAAAAACATTAGGGTTTTTAGGCAAAACATCGCCATTTTGGATCCAAACGATCTCGTAATGGAGTAAAACTAGTTCCAATGAGTTCGTGGGTAAGAAGAGCTTCAATGTGACCAAAGAAATACCGTGAGAGGCTCAAAATTTTTCGGTGCTACGAGAATTCCGAATTACATACAGATTCTAACCTTATACTATGGATTTTCTCCCAATTTACAACTCTAAATCGAAAAATTTTCTTTCTACAACATCCTCATACATGCATTATAAATCATTGGCTTCAATTTAGTTCTCATGGATCATCATATTCATGGAGAAATCGAAATTTTTTTATATATTTCTAAAAATCAAGGAAATACGTGTGAAATACAAAAACAAAAACATTGGATATAAGGCTTACCGGATTCGGGAGTGAGAGAGGAATGAGTTTGGTATCAAGTCTCATCGGAAATTCTCACGAAAATTTTTTTCTTCTAGGGGTATGCCCTACGTAACAAGAAGAACAAGAAGCAAGGAAGCAAGAAGTGAAGAAGGAAAAAGAAGGTTCCAGGTGTTTTTCTCTCTCATTCATTTCATAAATAGGAAATGACCTAATTGCCCTCTTAATAGAAAAATCATATAAAATGGATCCAAATGACGGAATTGCTCCCTGATTTTTCTACATAAAAAGCTACCATGCAAACATGCAAAAATGCCACTACTACTAAATGACCATTTTATCCCTAATGCAAGCATAAAAATCTAAATAGGCCCGAGGTCTAAATCGTGACAGTGGTACAACACTCTACCCTCCTTATTTTTGTCCCCAAAATTTCAGACTTTACCCAACTCAATCGAATAAACGAGGATATTTCCTTCTCATGAACTGCTCGAGTTCCCAAGTTAACTCCCTCAACTGGATCACTTCTCCAAAGAACTTTTTACAATCCGCACCACCTTTCCCCAAGTACTTTTTCTAGCCGATCAAGGATACGTAACAGTCCTCACTTCAAAAAGTCAAATCTTCTCAAGTTCAATCGAGGTGTTTCAAGCGCATGCGACGGATCTCGTACATACTCTTCAACAACGAAACGCGGAAAAACATTATGGATCTTCTAACTCGTGGCAATCAGAATCTATAAGCCACCGCCCAATTCTTTTCAAGTATCAAGAATGGCCCAATATAGCGAGGATTTAACTTTCTCTCGCTACGGAACCGAATTACTCCCTTCCAAGGAGATATCTTCGTGAAAACTCTGCCACCAACTTGGAACTCTAAATCTCTTCTCCTGCTATCGCGATAGCTCTTCTCTACGGCTCTTGGGCCACTTTTAACCTCATCTTGAATTACCTTCACTTTTTCTCGTGGGTTACCCCAATTAGTTCCACACTCTGCAACTTTCTTTCACCAACTTCATTCCAACAGAGGGGTGTTCGACACTTACGCCCATACAAAGCTTCATAAGGAGCCATACCAATACTTGCATGGAAGCTATTATTGTGGCTACTCCACCGTGAGGTAAGTGTTTGTCCCAACTTCCTCGAAATCGAGAACACAAGCCCTCAAAGATATCCTCAAGTGTCTCGAATTAGTACGCCCTGATCGACTGCCCCGTCTGGGATGATATGTCAGGATCAATCTCAAAGTTGTCCCAAGAGCCCACGAAACTTAGGCCAAAATTGAGATGTAAACTCGGGTCACGATCGACACACAATTGAAAACAGTAATCCATGGAGTTTAATAATTTCGCTTATAAATAGCTTCGCTAACTTCCAAGGAATATTTGGTATGAATGGCTGTAAAATGGGTCGACTTTTGTCAAACGGGTCCACAAGAACTCCACACAGGGCTATACTCCTCAAGAGTACGCAGAACTCCAACCACGTAAGTCCATAGTAATATGCTCCCCACTTCCATTCCGGAATAGGTAAAGGTTGTAATAGTCCCGGGTCAGTTGATGTTCGCTTTTACTTAGCTAACAAACTAAGCATCTTGCTAGCAAATTCCGCGATCTCACGCTCATTCCGCATCACCAATAATTTTCCCGATCAGTACTGATACATCTTAGTGCTACCTGGTGTATGCAGTATGTCGAGGAGTAAGCTTCTTCTAGGATAGCACTTCTGAGTTCTCGCATCCCCTTGAACATAAACTCTTCCCCAAATTCCGTAATCACCACCAATGCGAAGCCCAAAATCGCTAGGTTCACCTTTTTCCACTCGATTTCCTTCATTAACTCTTCATCCGCTCTCCGAGATTTGGAATCGTCTCCAAGAATGATGGTCTCACCACAAAATTTGCCAACAAAACTCCCTTTGGCTCGATCTTAAGTCTCACATCCATGTCTCTCAAGAGCCGTAAGTCGAGACCGCATAAGATGTTGTAGTAGAAGCTAAAGAAGTGGAAGTTTTCCTACTTAGAGCATCCGCTACCACATCAGCTCTTCCCTCGGGATGGTAGTCAATCACCAAATCATAACTTGATTAACTCCTAGCCATCTTCACGCCTCAAGTTCAGCTCCTTTGAGTAAACAAATACTTTAAACCTCATGATCAAAGCAGAATTAAGCATTTCTCCATACGTATAATGTCGCCAAATCTTGGCAAAAACCATCATCGCTTAACTCCAAATCATGGGTAGGTAATTCAATCTCATGTTTCTTCAAAATGTCGCCAAGCATAAGCTATTACCTTCCCATCTTGCAGATACATACGTACCAAGATCCCGCTGCGATGCATCGACAACACTACAAACTCTTTACCATCGGTAGGCGTAGTGAGATCACACACAAATCAAAGCGGTTCTTTCAATTTTGAAGTCGCCTCACACTTCTCATCCCAAACAAACTTTTACCTCCTTTCGAGTCAACCGTGATAAAGGTGCAGAATCGAGAAAAACCCTTCCACAAACGCCGATAATAACCACCAAAACCAAGGAAACTTCTAACTCGCACATTCTCTCGTCGTTCCCAATCAATCGATCGCTTCAACTTTCTTTCTATCCACACCGATTCCTTCTCCGTGACAACATGTCCTAAGAAGACCACTCACGCAAACCAAAAACTCACACTTTGAGAATTTAGCATACAACTCTCTCCTCGATGATCTCGCAATACTCATACGCAATGTCGCATATGCCTTCTTCATTTACGAGTAGATCAAATGTCATCGATAAAGACAATTACAACTGCTTCTAGATAAGGTCTCAAGACTCGCTCATTAGATCCATAGCAAACTGGAGCAGTTTAATCGACCGGGAAAAGGTACGACCAAAAATTCATACGTCTCGGGATCGCGCGCGAAACGTCGCCTTCTCAGACATCACTTTCCTCGATCTTCAACCGATGATAACCGCATCGAGATCAATCTCTTTGAAAACACTTTTGCCCACGTGAATCGATCAAATAAAACTCATCGATTCTGGTAAAGGATATTTGTTCTCTGAGTAGTCACCCTTGTTCAATCACGTGAGTCTATACACAACTCGAAAGAACCATCCTTCTCTTCATAAAGAGAACCCGGGCGCACCCTGTGGTGACACACTCGGGCGCATAAATCCCTTATCCACCAAACTCCGCAGAACCGCATTTCAGCTCCTAAGTCTGCTAGTGCCATCGATACATGAGGAAACTGGAGATTGAGCAAGACCTGTGAGTAAATCAATAGCAAACTCAAACTCGATCCGGAGGCAATCTGCACTCAGAATATATCTCAAACTCCTGACAATAGGAAATATCCATACGCTTGGTCCAACAATTTAGATCACTATGTGAGCCAAATATACCCTCACATCCCTTGCTATGTACAAGTTTCCTTGCTCTGTAAGATATTACACACCCTCGAAAAGAACCTTCCTTTCACCCTCAAACACAAACACTTAGTCCATGAGAGCTCAAAAGTCACTCTCCTCAAGCAACAATGAAGCTCTTATGCCTATTTAACCGCACTCCATACCAAGTATGGCATCAAACTGTGATCTCTAATGGAATCAACCGCCTCAAAATCTACACTCTTCACTTTGATAGACATCCTCAAAAACAACCTCCCCGATAACTTTCCACCTGCAGGTGCTCTGACTGTAAGTTCTCAAAGGGCTCAATGGGAGGCTATTCTCCCATCGGCATGACATGGAGCACTTAATAAAAGATCTCTCCGACCTCGAAATAATCAATAGACATATGCATCATAGTCGAAAAATTAGACACGCACCAGAATCACGCTGGGTCCGTCTCGCTTCCTCATTGGTCATGGCAAAAACTCCGGTCCGAGAACGGGTCTCGAGGTCGCGGCTGCTCCACCTTGTGGACTATTACTACAAGAACTCGATCCGGGGAAGGGCTGGTGTAGAAGTAGTAGGCTGTGCACACCTTAGATCGGACTGCCGCGCAGAGGAAAGGTCACGAACCCGTGTCAGGACGGCCTAACTCGATATGTCTCACTATACGACTCAACCGCGCCCACCGATACAGCATCCGGCAGTGGTTCACGGCGATGGACTCGGATGGAATCTATTGCGCCTCGCATCCGGGAACATTTCCGGGCTGATTTCTCCAATCGCCGGCACTGCACGTAGCACCCTTTCCTGATCTACCGCCTGCCCCATGGAGATCCGATCGAATGATCCTCAAAAACCTCAAGAAGTACCTCACTCATCAAGGCTGACTACTTGAAAAATCTGAGTTTCTTCTCGCAAATTTTCACCGCGCTTACCTTCCTTTCAAGAACCAATTTCTCACCTCAATGCTAACTCGAATCCACTTTTTCGAAGCTTTGATTCCCAAGAATCGCCATCTTCTCCGATACTAAGATTCAGCCCGCCTCAAACTTGAACATAAAGCTTCTTCACTACCAACAATTTCTGTGTACAAAATTAGCTAATCTTTTCAACTGCTTTCATATTCTACATCACTTTATTTCCTCGAACCAATTCTCATACTTGATCACGCTCATACGAAATCGATGTAATATTCTTCATCAAACTCATAGAAAAATCCCACCAAGCCGCTGGTATTTCCGTAACGACCAGAGTTTCCCACCGTCATCCTTGCTCGCTTTTCCAAAAAGCCCCGTCGACTCGCAACCTTTAGTTTCATACTCATCTCTACGCCTACATGTCTTCAAAAGTAGCAAGCAACCCTTTAACCATTCTCGTACCATAGCATCACCGAACTATCAAAAGTCATTACATCCCAACTGCTTTTGCTTCCTTCAAGAGGCTCGACAAAATTAAGCTCAACCGATTTTACATCGCTTTTCCACCGTGCTTTGGCCGAACCGAAGGCACGTGGGAGGGCGTGGTGGTAGCATGCACTGTCGGCAAGAGGTCACCCCCAAACAAGCTCCAATAACCAAGGAAATCACGATATTCCCCTGAGGCTCTGCCGCGACCTGGCATCCCAATATGCTTAAAGCTCAAGAGCTTCGTGTAGTGCTACTCCCGTTACAACCGAGGTACAGGACTCGAACCTGTGAGCATACATGTAACCTCGCCACAAAGCAGTGCCGTGCTCAGTCATCGACCGCTTAGGGGAAAGTTTGCAGCCGGGCATTCTAACCGAAAAAGAACAAAAGAGAGACAAATTTTTAAGCTTAACTCCTATATGCACTTATGCTAAATACAAACTCAAGAACTGATCCATCATAGTCTTTAAGGAAATCAACAATTTGAGAATTTAAACTAAGATCAATGTAAACCTCTAGCTCATACCACTCAAAATTTGGCCACGCCCGAACCTAACCTGCACGTGGCAAACCGCCACGACTGACAAGAAGTGGGTCCCACAACGGCCCCACTTTCTGTGTCACGAAGGCTCAATATAAAACCTCATATATCACAAATTATATAACTAGAAGACAACATAATAAATATCACAAATAGGGTTCCCTAGTACTAGGAACCCCTAAAACACAAGTAGCAATAATAATAAAGACAAACTGTGGTTTTAAGATACAACCCTAAAATATAAACATAAGAACCATATATACAGGTACAAGTCTTAGCGGATCCATAGAGAGTACATGCATACTATGACAAACGCAAATAAGAAGTAGCAGAGCAAATCCCTCATCAGTCAAGACAAAGACAACTCGTCTAACGTCATAGCACTCGAAAAGATAAAGGGGAGTGTGAGTAACAGAGGTTACCCAAAATGATGTGGTCACGATAGATGTAACAGAGCGATAAAGCATTTTATGGTAAATTCAAAGAAATAATAATAGCATATAAAATCGGCCCAAGTATTCAAATATATTAACAACAACATCAAAGATTCATCAATAGTAAAAAGCAAAACAACATTTTAAAAACATAAACGAATATAGCTCCAAAAATACAGGTCGTTTAAAATGGGCTCCCACATCTAATCGCGGGTCATGACTACACATGGGGACCACCAAGAGTTTTTAAAACTTTCTTTAAAAACTTAAAAGCAAGCCTTCTTGAGGTGTTACATCAAGAGATCCCCTGTGTAGGACCCCGGGTTTCTCACATACCGTAACCCCAATCAACGGCTCCGCAAGACCTCTCGACTAGTAGGTAAACTGTGTGTGCAACCACGCCCGCCTCCCATCGCTGCCGACTCGAACCCTCACATCGCAGCCGGACTAAAGTCCGTCACCATCAAAACTAAAACGCCACAACATAATCTAACTTCCAATTCAAATAATCCATCATACAATGTTTAAATACTGGAAATGTACATCAAACCATCTCATTTTGCATATAAATACCGAAATGCAAGTAAACATGTTTCTTTCTAAATAAATAGGTATAAGATTCTAGTTTTAACCATTTCAAGTAAATTGACTCAAAATATATATATATATCAAAAGCGAAGTCAATTTATCATCAAGTTTATGTGATAAAAACACACGAGGTTTAATACTTTTAGTCCTCTTTATTAAATCTTACGCAATTATAAATTTAACCACTCACGTAATCCGCCGGCCCTCGCCCCGAGACGCACTCTCACCGATCAAGTAGCTCCTTCCTCGAGGACGCTCGCCACCTCATATACAAGGTGGAATTCAAATTCTAAATGAACATAAGAATATAATCAAGCAATGTATAAGAATACGATTATATATGTCTAATACAAAAACATTAGGGTTTTAAGGCAAAACATCGCCATTTTGATCCAAACGATCTCTTTAATGGAGAAAACTAGTTCCAATGAGTTCTGAAAGAAGAGCCTTCAATGTGACCTATGAAATACTGTAGCCGCCCAAAATTTTCGCAGTACAAGAATTCCGGAAATCAGCATAAAGATTCTAACCTTATACTATGATTTTCTCCCCAATTTACAACTCTAAATCGAAAATGTCTTTCTACAACATCCTCATACATGCATTATAAATCATTGCTCAATTTAAGCCTATGGATCATCATATTCATGGAGAAATCAAAATTTTTATATATTTCTAAAATCACAAATACTGGTAAATACAAAAAACAAAAACATTGGATATAAGGTCACCGGATTCGGGAGTGAGAGAGGAATGAGTTTATATCAAGTTCACGGAATTCTCACTGAAAATCTTCTGGGGTATGCTCATCGAACAAGAAGAACAAGAAGCAAGAAGCAAGAAGTAAGGCTAAAAGGGTTCCAAGTTTTTCCTCATTTCGTATTTTCTATAAATAGAAATGACCCAATTGCCCCTTTTTAATAGAAAAATCATATAAAATGGATCCAAATGACGAATCGCCTCGATTTTTCACATAAAAGTCTACCACGCAAACACGACGCCATCACTACTAAACGACCATTTTATCCCTAATGCAAGTGATAAAAATCTAACAGCCTGCGGACAAATCAGTAGTGCGTACAACATTACACTGTCATGATCCTTTTAATTCTAAAATTACATGTACATACGCACATGGTGACACAATTAAACACAAAAATTAATAAGTCAAAGTGCAACATCTAAACCCCTAGTTTGGGTCATGTATAGTATTTTTCTTCAAATGTAAATAGACGTTTTCTGAGGGTTGTTTTTGAATAAACACAATACTATAAACCCTAAAACCTGAATCCCGGCTCCTTCATCTGTCCTTCTGAGGTAGTAGTTCAAGAATTCAGAGTAGAGGGCGGAGAAGACTCAGTTTAGCATTTGAGGCAGTGAGGCGAGGGAGATCTTCCGTGCTCCTTCCAATTCCATTTGAATTTTGGTTTTCAAGATAAATTTCTCGATAATCTTTCTTCTTTTAGGTTTTTCTCGGCAATGTATATATATATATATATATATATATGTCTTGTGGCCTTACTTGGATGTGCTTTCTTCCAAAAATCCAGGCTTCGTGCTTTTAATTTGTTAAGTTATAAGGAAATAGCAGCTAGAATCGAAGTTTCCATCAGTGCAAATTTTAAAACTTTTAGCTTAATAGTTTCAGGCAACTCTTCTTAGTTTTGTTCTGTTAATGATCTCCATTCTCCAATCTCCTGGTGATAGAAATAGAGGATGAGCCACCCAACAAAAACTGCTTTATTTCCTTCTGAATTCTTCCCCCTATATTTTTATAAACATGAGTTACTCATAGCATAATTGGATTGACTATTGTCTATGACGCTTTGATTATTTTAGGGTGTGTTATTGCTGAGGTATGGGAGGTGTATATTGATAAATGGCCTCGCGACAGCAGAGTATATGGATAAAGATTGAATGTTTGTGTGATTATGGAAGCAAATGGGAGCAAGTCCAATGTTTCATGGTGTGTATGTGTAGAAACCTGCATTTTCATCCTTATGATTACCTTTTTGTTGTTGTAGATTTTCATGTTGCATAAATTTTGTTCAAAATGACAATTTTGTTGAACAGATGTTATTCTTTCTTGAGATTTCAAAGCAATAAAATGGTTTTTCTTGATGACATCTGGATAAACTGTATATTGCATGAATCATGATATACTAGTTCTCCAATGATTCCAATAACTTTTTACTTGCTAAACATTGGCTTGAATGCTGTCAGCAGAAAACCAAATTTTCCAAGAAATTTTGACAAAATTACAATGGATCCCCTATATGAAGCAGTCTGCAGGATAGTTTGGTCGAGATTGAAACAGAAGCTGAGCATCTAGCTCTGGCACGTCACCAGGTGAATGTAACATGTTTAAAGCTTGTTCTTCATAAACGCCTATGTTTTTAGTCAAAAGAAGAAGAAGAAGAAGAAAAACACTCTATGTTTCTTTTGATAACAATTGTTTCCTGTAATCCAAGAGCAGCTTGTTGAAAAGACGACAAATTGCGAAACGGTAACAGAGAAGCCTTGACAGCACTCCGCAAGAGAGCTTGCACAACCAAAAGCAGTGTTCCTTCTCCTTTTGAGGCATTAATGAAAGAAATAGAAGGAGCGAGAGAAATCCATTGGTGAAAGAAGATAGTTCATAACTCAGGGAAATCCATGACCTAAAGGGAGCATTGGCACGTGGATGTGATACAAGTTCCTGTCAGGGTCTGATATCTCGTGCTCTTGTGCCTTTTCATGTGTTCATACCATCTTAGAGAAAGGTATAAACTTAGCTTCCTAATTGTTAGAGTTAAATTCTCGACTGTTTTAGCATTTTAAGTTATATATGTAGAGCATGAGTTCTCACCTTTAATAGAGAGATGTGTGGAGATATGTGATTGCACAAATTTTAGCATTAGGGCATTGTTTTCAAAACTGCGGGTGTGCTTAGAAAATAATTTGGCATATCTCAACGACCTGCCAAATTAGAAAAGGTAAACTTTGTAGGAAAAATGTTGACTGAGCTGGTCAACTGTGGTAGATTTCTTCCAAATGAACAGTCTTACTTTTGCCTAAGTTGAATAGGAGCTCAGCTTCTGGAAAGAGCTCGTGGCATGGCTAGGCAAAGGCAATCAAAAGGGTATTCAACTTCTACTGGTTGGAAAGAATACTGAAAGGTGCCTAGATCATAGAATTATCAGTGGTGGAACTACAAATCTGGTGGTAGATATTAGACTCTCACTGTTTTACATAATAATTTTCACTGTTGACTAGGGGTTTGGCATGTGGTGGGTTGTTCACATACAGTTAGTTTCATGATGTGTTTAGTCAAATAATCTAGTGATGCCGGCTGGTAAAATATTGGGTATTTTGTGCTGGTGTTTAGGATTAGTAACCAGTTGGCTTTTGTCTTGATTTATGTGTCCTTGATGATTCCCTCACAGTTCATTTATATCGCTCATGTTGGTAGATCAAGAAAGCACTGGACTATGAGACCAAGAAGTTGCAGTGAGCTCATGTGAAAGAGAAGTCCTTCTCCATCTCTGAAAAAGGAGCTCTAGCTGATAGAATTATTAGTCCACGTGGTGTTGTGAAGTCTCTTGGTCTCCTTAGACAGACAAATCATGAGCAAATTCTCGCGGTGTTAATGCACAACCACATATTATTTTCATCTTGTGTTTTCAAGCCTGTGCTTACTTTGCCGCTCTGGTTTAGGTTTGTGTCAATGAAATCTGCAATTGGACAGATGATTAAGAGTAATTCTTAAAACAACTCTTTGGCTTAAGAATCTCTTCAAGGTGAAGCTCGACATGAGATCATCTATGCATGAGTCTGATCTCTGATGTTTGTGTGGTATATTACAGAGGTTTATAATAGAGGACAATAATTATGGATTTTCATTCCAGTTCCTTGCTTTTGTAATTTTGTTTTCAAACTTGCCATTCACCTTCTTGGAAGCTTCATCAGGCCACATAAGTAGTACGTATTAGCCTCCTGAATATCAGGGAATCCATGTGAAGAGTACTGTTCTTCTTCAGCATTTGCTGCGTTTGCAGAGCCACGATGGTGGCTGCTGCAAAGGCAACATGAGTATGAGTACAGCTACACGTGAGTAGAATTGGACTGGGGAATGCTGGTTTCTTCTGATTTATTAGGTACCCTCGCTATACCTCCTTATTCCCTTGCCCCTTGGGAAGACAGAGGCCTTGTTGGTATTGTGTTAGTCTCAACTAAGACTTACGCTTTTCTCATTTATATTTTAACATGTTTTGATTTCGTCATACTAATCCCAACCTTTGTTGCAAGTGAATGATGAGCATGATGCTTGGTAGTATGCTCCTGTTATGCTGGTTCTTTCCATCTTTACAGGTAGATGCAAGGCATGTCTTTGAGCACTGGTCCTTAGATGGAGGTACGCTCATGTAGTGTGTTGCTTTTATGAGATCTCTGGCCCTGATGATCCGTGACTTGTTCAGAGAACAAGATGTCCATAATGGAGGCTCTATCACAAGATTCCTTTGTCATTCATGCTTAGAGGTTTCAAGAAAAGCTGTCGGAAAACCTTTGAGCGATCCAAAGATCGTTCGAAGGGATTGGCACATTGTCAAATGAAATGTGCCATGTTTTGCCTACTGAATTGCAAACACAGGTTCAAGCTTTTCTCTTCTAAATACTTTTGACATGTCTTGTTGAATGAATCTGTCAATTTCCTACATTTCATTGTAGTGCTTGGAGGTTGGTGACACATACATCCATCATTCTAGGCTGTTTCATGCAGAACTATTTCATGAGAAGCACCTGTGCAATAGCACAGGTAGAGAAAGCTCAGAAATCCTCCTCGGATGAGGATTTCGTTATGAATCCAACAAAAGGTAGGTAGAAAAGTGCCTAATAAATGTATGAATATCTCTATCTCATGGTGCTAAGTATAATCTTCCAACAGTTGATCGGACAGCAAAAATTGCCCTGACATGCCGCAATTCAGTGAAAAGAAATATTGTCCAGATTAAAGATCCCTAACATGAGGGTATCAATCTACTCAACTCCCACGAATAGTGAAGTTTCATCTTAAGAGTTCCTCTCAATGAGATTTCGTTCTTGTCTGAAGATGAAGATAATGGAGGCCTCATTGAATACTGTGAAGAAGTCGATGAAAATGAAGCACAAGTAATTTTTCTTTATAAAAATTACAAATTATGAATGATAAGATGTAAACTGAATGATTTCTGTTTTGTAGTGCAAGCAAGCAGTTTACAGTTATGCCCCATCAGTTATTAGCAAGCTTGAGAACTTGAAGCCGAACGATATGTGCCGCATGGTTGGGCTCTGTGATGAGGGTATCTCTTTATGAAAACGCCATGCTTGAATTATCATCTTGAGTGTTCTTCAGTTTATGATTCAAATAACAGGCCCAGATCTCATCTGGAATGTCAAAGTTTAGAATAAAAGTTGATTCATTAGAGTTGTTTTGTTGTTATTAGAGAGCTAGACACCGCCACTGTTATGCCTTCTCTTGGGGTGTTGTATATGTTTCTTCTTATTTTTCTGTTTTCAATTTAATATATTGAACTTTAGTTATGTGGAGATTTATTCAGTGTGTATTTTTATTTTTAAAGTAAAAAGTTTTTAATTGGGTCTGTCTGTGTTCATCATTTGGGTTGACTCGAAATGTGTAATTGTTTTTAAAGTTATTTAGAAGCTAAAAACCACGATGGATGCTGTTATCGTTCATTTATATATTTTATGTTTTATATTTTAAAACAATTTGTGGGTAAAAATAAAAAAAAAAGGTTTTTCCTTTATCCCAACAAGTTGAAGCAAAGATTAACACTAATAAATATATATATATTAGAGGTGAATGAAAAAACAAATACCTCAAAAAAGAAATTTTAAAGGATTGAAGAGCTTATCGGATCTGGATACGCAAGCCACGTGGATCCGACTTTGCATTGTAAGCCCTAATTTAAGCAGCAGCAAAAATCAGACACAGAGAAAGGAGGAGGAGAGATGAGGCTCATGAAGTTTTTGCAGAAAAATGGCACGTTCTCGTTTATTTTATTTTATGTTGATTTTTTTCATTCTTATATTTTTGTCCTAAATTTTAAAATTCCTTTTTCAATGGAAGCAGCAACAATGTACTGTTCCCAAAGGAAGACCTTCAAAACAAAGTGCTGCTCTATGCCTGCATCAATTGCAACTATCAGGTCTCCACCATTTCATTCTAGCCTATGTATGAAGTACAAATGGTTCTTCTTGTTTGTGAGATTTTTGCTAGCTTTTTTTCCCATTGTGCTTGATTGATTGAATGAATGAATGAATGAAAGAATACCTTCATTTCTGTGCATAAAAACAGTTAAGAGTAATGCTGATCAGTTGAACAATAATTCCTGGCTGTTATGCAGGAAGAAGCTGAGAACCATTGTGTCTATATGATTAAGATCAATCAATCTCTTGGTAAAGGTTCTCATGGTGAAAAAGATTGCAATTGCTGACACTACCTGCCTCGTACTAAGAATGTCACTTGTTCTCAGTGCAACTATTCAGAGGCTGTGTTCTTCCAGGTCTGAGTATTCTACATGTATTTGTTGAGATTTTTTATTCTTACATACCAAATAAAAAAAATGAAAATTATACTTGTTGTTTTGAATGTTGGTTGTGTGATTCTAAATCTATATTTCAGAATGGTGAACAATTTCATAGCTCTGTAAACTAAATGATTAATTACAATTTACAGGACATTGACTGATGCTTTTCAGATATTCCACAATCCCAAAGTTCTATTTCCATGATGTATTTTTGTTTATCAGGCCTTGGTGTTCTGTAGTTTTATCTCTTTCTTGACAGTGGCCACAATTAACCACTGTTTTTTACTATAATTATTCTTCATTTTTTTACTTGTCCAATCTAACTGAATGCAAAGGATTCAGGTTCACTAATAGTCTTCATACTTCATTGTTCATTACAGGAAGTAGCTAAAGGTGAAGATGCTGTGTCTATGTTCTTCATATGCTGCAATCCGAGTTGTGGCTATAAAATGGAGGGACTAATGGAGTGGCTTTTAAGTGACTCTCTGTTCTTCATATGTTTGTCTTGTTTGTCCTATGCTTTCATAAGCTGAGAAAATTGCAGGATTGTTCTTATTCCAAATTTGCATGTTCGGTATATGATGATGCATACATACTTTTTCCTTTTTGATGTCTTGTTAATAATTTGCCATTGGACTTATATACCTGAATTTTACTTTCTTTTTCCCGTCTAATGTAATAATGGCTGTACCTAAGTAACTTTGATCTCAACCGAGAAGAATCCAGTGTTCAGGTTGTTGGAAATCTATGTAGAATAGGCTTGAAATGCTTTTTGAATGAAAGTTTTTCTAAAAATGTTATTTGGCCCCTCTTTTCTAAGGTTGTTGTTGGGTTTGGATGCAAATAGTTTTAGTGGATAGGACAAATTTTTGGTTTTATGCATTCAGCACTAGTGAAGAAAAAACCATAATTCGAGTATGTATTGATACTTAAGATGGTTGTTTGATATTGTATGAAAACTAACCATTTTCGCTTTGTATAAATAGTTTATGAACGGGACGTGTTTTTCAAGTCGATATAATTTTTAAAATATCTTTATCCGTTAATTATTATTGACAAGATGCAAAGTATCTAAGAGATGTAAGATATTATATCCGTTATATGTAGATTTTTTTTTTTTTTTTGATAAAAGTGGATAAACCATAATTTCATTAAGAAGATACGTAAGAACAACACGCCTCAGCATCCACCAAAGAGTGTGAGAGAATCAAAACAAAGTCACCAGAAAACAAACAAACTGAGAGCCCCCCACAGGACAGGGGCATCTCCCAAACAAACAACAGAGCTAAACTTCTCCCGTTGGAGAGATATGCTCCCGAGGGACATCGAGCTCCACCTCCTCAAAGTGGACAAGAATTCTGTGCTCCTCTGATTTTCTTCATGGCCTCCTCCGCTTTCTCTTTTAGCTCAGGGAACCGGATTAAACCACATGAGAAGCATGTGAACAATTTTCGCAATAATAGCATCATGCGAAGCACAAGAAGAAGAGAAAATGCGAGCATTTCTTTCAAGCCAAATGTTCCAAGTAATGGCTCTAATCAAGAGATCCCAGAAGGTGGATATCGGCCTCTTAAAGTTTTTCCTCCAATTCCCCCACAGATCTTTCATGGATGAAGGGTTCGAACGGACATCAAAAAGTTGTCCAAAGAAACCCCACACACGTAAAGCAACAGGACACTGAAGGAGAATATGATTTTTTTTAAACAACAACTACTTGATAAATTCAAGTATTTTATAAATAAAATATTTAAGATATTTTTTTAAGGGAAAATTACTGTTCACCCATCGTAATTTTCCAAACTTCCCAAAAACCCCCTCCTATTTTTACACACCCCGGACAGCCCTTCCGTTAGTGTTTAACTTCCCTTTCACCCCCTACCGTTCACTTCAAATGGGTCCATGTTGTGAAATCCCATTTTTGGCCTTGAAAATGGTGGGAAAGGAAAGCGCCAAATCACATCATGTTCAACCTTTTCAAAGGCTTTCGCTTGGTTTCTCGATAGACAACGCCTGGGAGTTGCATTACATCTTGTTGTTCTCCCCGCTGAGTTGTTCGACTTCAGCTCTACTGGTTTCAGTAATGTGGTGAGAATCTCTTCGCTATCAGCTTGACCATTCAACAGCTAGTGTTTATTATGGCACTCATTTGTGGTAGTCTCGGGTGAAGTTTATCATACCCGAAATATATAAATCTGTTTCTCCAATAGAAATGAAGTTGATTTCCATCGGATTGGTCAAGTGCACTCCATCTTCAAATGAGCTGTAGTAGATTTTTATTGTCGAGGCGAGCATGTGCCATTGTCGTCTCCGCTTGAAAACGTAGTTCATTTCGCTGTAAAGTTCTTCTGCTTTATGGTTATCTATTTGTATATTTTTAAATAATGTTTAACTATTTGCTATTATCCGCTTAAATATATTACTAATATGTTTTAATAATTGTCATATCCGCTTTAATACTTGTCATCTCCGCTTTAACATTATCTTTACATGTATAACTTTTTCATATTAACGCTTTAAATTCTCAAAGTCTCTGCGTAAACGCTGATCTTTTTCGCTTGATCCGAATTGTTGGCGAGAGCACTGGCAGTGGAAGATTATGAGCATCTCGCATAAGAATTAATGACGGCATTAATTCTTATGCACGGACCATGGTAACATAAATATCCGAACACCCGTTCATTGTAATCATTCAATGTCGGGTCCATCGCATGCTTAATTTTTCTGACATGAAGAGTCACCGCTGCATGGACTTCACACCATAAATAACCGTGAAGAACCCTTCCCATGGACAACCACTCGCCGTCGTCCCTCATCATCCTTCTCCTCCTCCTCCTCTCTTCCTCCTCTTTCCCATGGGACAACCACTTATATCGAAAGGATGTTTCGAACCTCCTTCCTTATCTTGAGAATCGATCGCTGCAATCACGCGAACAAGTTAAACTATTTTTCGCCTGTCAAACTGCCGCGATAATCGCCTCGAATCTGCGAGGATTCTCCAATGAGTGGACGATGTGCAAGCAATTAAGCGAGCTTTTCGACTTGGGTAAGAAAAAGAAATTTTTCACTGTATCATGTGATTGCGAGGATTCTCAGAGGAGGGAGGTCAAGAAACATCCTTTAAGACGGGTTGATATTTATCACTCGAGACTTTTGTTACCGCTAAGAACATTACGCTGCATGTACAACTATTACGTTATGTGTTTAACTATCAAGCATCTCTCGCTTAAGTCCCGACCATGACGACACATCGATTAATAGTCGCTTTTTCATGAATGTGTTTGTTTAACCTTTTTTAATGTTGTACTGCCAGTGTGTTCAGTTGATGCGCATGTTATGCAACCGACGTGAGCATTCGAATGCATGCACACTTGTTTCGATATACTGAGGGTCGAGTCGCGAGTGTCCAAAGTCCGGAGAGGACGTTGAACAATGTTGTAAATGTTGTAAATGTTTTTGTAAATGTTGTAAAACGAATGTTTTATTTGAATGTGAACTTCGAAATTTAAACAGAGACCTAGTAAAAAAACAATGTGGGAAACAAAAAGAACGCTCATTGTAAACAATAGAAAAGTTAAACAATACTCAAGTTACTCTTTAAACAACGACAACGGTGCTTAAGAAAAATACGTAAAGATGTTTAAACAAAGTGACCCGAGGTACCCATCTTCAACGCGATGTCGTGAAAGCATTCAATTTAAACAATAACATATATTTTAAAATAGCTTAAGTCACTATATTTAAACGCTTTTTACTGTATTATTTACATGATACGGACTTTATTTAAACCGGTAATCGTTATGTTAAACACTATATGCATCTGCTTTTAAACATAAAAAGCTTGACGCTTTAAACAGACACTCATGTCGAAGCCATGACAATACGCCTTCATCGCTGACATGCATATATTTTTCCTTTTTGCCCTTCCGATGGAGGGAAAAATACCGCCCAATCACATCACGCCTAGTCTAACCTCTACGCACTTTTTGGTCTTCATCGCGATAAAGATGATATATATATATGCACTTTTTGTTTGCTCTATCCGACCGCTGTTTGTTGTTTACATCTTCTTCTTCTTCTTCTTCTTCTTCTTCTTCTTCGGCTTATTTTTGTTCTTCATTTCATTTTTGTTTGTAAGATTTGGCTTTTCTGCCCGATATATTATGGAGAGTTTTTGTGGTATTGCTAGATTCAACGGGGAGGGAAGAGTGCTAATGTTCACGGCTCGACTTCTGGGAGTTGGTGTTACTGAGATATGTGAGCGATGGGGTCTCAAGTTTCTCTTTGTCATGGTTAAGTTCATCACACCGGATGGATATAAAAATGGTTTCGTCCAATAGAAAACGATAAGTCGACTTCCAGATGGACGGCCACGCGCACTCCATCTTCAAATGTGTCAGAAGTTGATCTTGTCGTCGAGACGTAAAATGTGCCATTGTCGAATCTCTAATGAAAAACGAGTTTTACTCGTCAGTAAGTTCCTTCTTTAATTGTTCCAGCTTATCCGGGGTCATTAGTGTTTAAATATGTCCGATCACTAGTTAACATCTCGTACTAGTCGCTTACGCTATTAGTTAACCGCTTAAGTATTTAATTTAACGCTTTAAATATTGTCATTATCACGTAAACATTATATTCTCCGCTAACATATTGATCTTTTCATTCGACCGGAGTGTCGGTGGAATTCGCATTCTCATGAGCGCTCCAGCTCATCCCCATGGCGACTCGACTGTACGGGATGTCTTCCTTCCTCGCTCCCGATCATTCCTGCGTCTGCCGTTGGATATTGGACAACGTTTTGACGGTGTCGAACATTTCAGGGATGTACTTCAAAATCATGCAATCAAAAGGAATTTTGACTTCAAATTCATAAAGAACGAAAAACATCGGGCGATCGTGGAATGCGTCACCGATAGTTGTCATCAGCGCCTTCATGCATCAAAAAGAGTATAACAAAAATACTTTCAGAATCAACACAATCAACCCGTCACACACTTGCGGTGGTGGCATAGGTTCGGCGTCGCATCCAAAAACGTCCAAAAATGGGTTAGCGACGAGTGATTCGAAGCTCAAGGACCGCCCCTTGCATACAAGGCCATCGACATTCTGAAGGACATGTTGCGGGAACATGGTGTCCACATACCATACAAGCAGGCTTGGTTGGGAAAAGAGCATACCCGGGTGGTCCTCGACGGCAAAGTGACATCTCCACCATCGATCGCTTGCTTTGGTATGTGGATAAGGTGGTCGAGACAAATCCCAGCAGGCATGCGATCGTGGAAAGAGACGCGATCGCTTTTAAACGTGCATTCTTTTCTTTTCAGCAGTGTATCAGGGATTCAAGAGGGCTTGCGTGCACGTCTGCTTTCTCGATGGTACCCACCTCCTTGGAAAAATATCTGGGGTACACCACTCGGGTGCCACAGTGGAAAGATGGAAACAATGGTTTTTTCCATCGCCGCCTTCGGTATAGTCGACAACCAGACCGACGCCAATTGACTTGGTTCATATCTAAGTTAGGGCGATGCTTTTATACGAGGGACTGAAGATTATCACGAGATAATTACTTTCGTGTCGGACAGTCCAAGGGCCTCGTGAGCGCAATCGCGAGAGTCTTCTCTCTTCGCCACACGCGCATCGCTCTCGACATTTGGAGGCCAATTTTATGAAAAGCCAACGCCGACTCTGGGAAGGCATCGAGGGAGGAGTGTCGGGTCTATATGCTTCCGCATCGCGTGGGCATCCACGCGCTAAAGATTTCGACGATACCGTGAATGAACTCGCAGGCCACATCACCCAAGCTCATCAACTGGGTTGATTAATAAATCGGATATGGCACATCGGGTCGAATTATCCGCTCGTAGAAGATCGTCGAGGGCTAGATGTATTCAAACGTCACGTGAGTCGCTCAATGCTTGATCAAGGAAGCTCGCCATTTCATCGCGATTTAAAATGGTCGACCCATAAGGTCTCATGAATGTTGGTTTACACTTAACATTTAGTGTTACCCTTTAAACATTCTCAATCTTTGTTTAATTACACTTGTCTGCCTTTTAAATATTAATACTTTCGCTTTAAATATTTACAATAATGTTTAAACATGTTTACTAATTATTTAACCATCACTCGCCTTTTGTTTAACCTTATTTCGCAAGGTTCAAGTTGATGCGTATGTTATGTAACCGTGTGAGCAAGCGTTTAACAAATGGGAGACCCTACTTATGCCCGTACATACATTCGAAAAGTAGAGATCATTGTCTGAGGACAGCCGAAATCTTCGTGTTGGTCGTCATGTGTCGATGATCGCTACGGCTGATCGACCGAGCTGCAAAGAACCTCAGAGATCTCGCCATCGTAACTTGTTCATGTCGAAGGTGGCAAGTTTATGGTATCCTTTGCAAACACGCTTGCACTGCAATAATGCAGACAGACACCAACGTACATCGATTTATTAGCGGGTACTTCACCATCGACAATTACAAATCAGGGCGCATAAGGAAGCTATATTCCCCTATACCCGACGACGATGCCTCGTACGGAAATCGTGAGCTTCGCTCATGCGATCGCCTGCGACGAAGGCAGACTCGGGCGGCCTAGACGAAAAGAGGATCGAGTCGCAAGCGCTTTGATGTCCGTGGAGTTACATTGCAGCTCACCGCCATGGATCCGGGTCACAATCGACGATCTCTGAATGAAAACCGTCGCCGACTAGGCATCGTAAATAAGCCGATCGATGACAGTGGAAACATCGCGTATTGATGGGCAACTTTCCATATTTAAACTCTTACTCTTTACAACGAATCGAATGTATTTAAACAGTAGACATTGTTATTTTAAACGGATATATTGTAATTTGAAATATTTCAACTGATGTTTAAACGATATATGGTATATTTAAACAATTAAACGGAAATGTACACAATTACAACGTAAATTAAACAATGAAATGAAACCCGAATGGAATTTAACCTCGCCTTTACAATTGAAAAACAAACAAAATTTACATCGAGATATACAAGTCATGTTATTCGAAACGAAAAACAATGAATCGAATGTCCAAGTTTACATTCGAAAAACAAAATCGACATCGAGATATACAAGACATGTTCTTCGTCACAAATCTTAACCCGCTTCAGCGACGACCCCTTTTGTCATAGACGCCGACCGCCTCCCCTCCTTAAGTATGCGGGTAAGATATCTTAACCGAGGTAAGGAACGCCCGTCTGCTGTAACCGTAACTTCTCACCCCAAAGTAATCGCTCGATAAACCGCATGACGACGTACGGCGAATCGACGCCTCTTGTTTCCGGGCGCGGGTTTCCGTGTCGCGCACGTAGTGGGTACTTTGCCGTCGCCGACTGCGAATCGCATATCGACACAATTGTCGAATAGATTCCTTTGTCGAGATATGCAAGTTGAGATTAGAATACCGATTAAATACCAAACACTATTAATCGTACATAATCGAAGATCTTACCATGTCCAACGCTGCCTTTATCGTCACTCCTGGACATGAAGAATAATGCATGTATTCTTGTTTATCATTGTCGAGGACGCACGTACATGGAAGTGGCCATTCATGATTATCGGGAGGATGACAATTTGAACTTCAGTATGTCATAGACAAAGATCCCCGACCATAGCCATAATTGTTTCATACGCCGGGTCCCCACTTTTGACATAAAAAAGCGCAAGCTGTCCCGGTGATGGAGGCGCGCTCTTGTAAGGATATGGCTCTTTCGTCACCGACTTTTTGTATAATGCATACTGAAAAGCTGCCCATCACATCATCTCGTGACCATCTCCTTCCCTCAAGCAATGCAGTACAATTTGTCCTGTGAGGCTGACAACATCATTCTTCCACACACACGATCACTGAGGTTAAACGATAATGTATATAATAAAGACTCATATCAGTAAATGTTTAAATGATATTATCAAATGTTAAATGATGTTATATATAATTAAACGTTAAGTAGAAAAATTAAATGATAACATAATGACATTAAACACCATTAGAAAATCGTTAAACACTATAATAAAACTTTAAACACTATCATAAAAACTTAAGGCTTACCCATCCATAGAGTAGTTGAGGAAGATCCTCATCAACTCCTGCTCATATTTGTTAAGATGAGACAAAGCCAACCCATTTTTGGGAATAAAAAGCTTTTCGAGCCGCCCCGGTCCCATCTGCTGATCGGGCCTTTCGATCATCTCTCTCGCCGTTCTGGCCTGGGGTCTTCATGGGGCAATCGCCGTCGACCTTCACGGTGTTCGAAGACCAAAGAAGATCTTCTTCGACGCGAGGACGATCGCGACAACATCAACTGCGGACACATCCTTACATGGTTGTTCTTGTTGTGGGATTGTGCCTCGGCTTCGACGCGGGACGACGGCGACAACATCAACCGCAGCATACATCCTTACATGGTTGTATTTGTGGTGGGATTGCTGTCCCCGCTTCGTCTGCTGCATCGTCGGCCACGCCACGGCCACGGCAATGCATTCAACGATCTTCTCAACCGTGGCCACGACGTACATCATCATCGGGAGACACACCCTTAGCTTGTTCTCGATCCGCAAGCGATTGTGTCCATCTTCGATGCCGCATCTCGCAATCGGTTCCACCGGGTCCATCGATTCATTAAGGAGAGAGTTGACGACCTTCTCAACCGCGGCAACGGCCACATCATCGACGATGTCCTCCACCGCTCACGGCTATGTCATCAACGGCGATAGCCTCAAGAATAACATCACCGCCGATGGTGTTGCTATTGTTTTATCGTCACCGGCGGTGGAGACAGAGGCGATTGTTCTCCTCTTTTGCAAGTCTCTTCGAATATGGCCGCCTTGAACGACCTTCCCGACGATGTCGCTCGCTGCCAAATTCGACGCCTCGCTCGTCCCGCGTGCTTCAGCTTTCGAGGGATGGCGCAGCTGGGTCGCGAACGTCCCCTCCAGCTGCTCAACACGAGCGACTGCCGAGGAAACTCGCTTATCAATATCCGCACGCCCGCATAAGAGTTGCGCGACATCTTCGCTTAATGTCGCCGGGTCAGTCGCCACGGCCGAGGGGTCGCCATGGTCCTGGGGCCGCCACAATCGGGGACCGCTGCTCGTGGTAGGGGGTTGTTACAATCACGGGGTGGGGAGGGATTCTCCTGGCCGAGGATCTGCGGCGCGTGGTGGGCCGGAAGTAGGGAGAATCACGGCCGAGCGCCAGCACGATGAGGCCGCCTCTCATCCCCGCCTTCAAGCAGTGGTTCCGAGCAATAGCATCCATCCGCTCGGTCAGTCCCCAATAAATATTTCTTCTTCAAAGATTCACGGAATCCACTCGTGAAACTAACATATGTAAACCAAACAACGTCAATAAATCATTCATTTTAAACTCAGAAAAACTATATTTAAACATGTTGGTTATATATTTAAACGTTATAGAATATATTTAAACGGAGAACAAAATATTTAAACAAGTATAAATAAGTTTTAAACGGTAAATACTAAAGTTAAACACTAAATAATATGTTTAAACATTAAAGACTTATGTTAAACATCGTCCATGATTTATTACCTCTTTCCCCATCGAGCAACGACAAGTCGGTTTCTACCGCCGCTTGCTTCCGTAGTACTTTCACCGTAGCACAAAGATCCTTGGGACCTCGCTAAAGCCGGGACTTTCTTACCCGCTCCGGTCACCGTAGAAACCGACGCTAAGCGCGACCGAGCAACTTTTAATGTACCTGTGTCGGGTCTTCTTCCCTAGCAAGATCTATCTTGCACTCGAGCGAGTCGCTTAGGGAATATCCTCCATAAGCCACTTCAGTGCGTCGCCTCGCACCTACGCCAGATCGCCCTCCCATGGGTCGGTAGATCATCGACTTAATCAATGATCCAGCTCGGAACCGAGCATGATGTATTTGGGAAGAGGACCGCATCCATGAGGTACACCATCGAGTTTGACAAAAATTATCTTCTTCTCCCTCCGTCGAACAAGTCTGCACTAGAATGCTCTTGACGGAGTCTCCGCGTCTCGTGAGGTTTTTGATAAATACCGCCTTCGAACGCCGAGCTGGGTCTTCTTCTTCGAACACGATCGCGGCCGCCATCGCAACGCAGATCAAGAACGAGGGCCACATCCCCGAGGCCCCGAAAACTCCGCGAGCTTTCCCGATCCTCGAATTTATCAGTGCGACCATCGCACTTTTGCAAAAAGAGAATCAAGAAGGGCCCTCTTGGTATATAGCTTCCACTCGATAACGCCGCAAACGGTGTCCTTCGAATAATCTCCCGGTGTCGAGGGGTCATGTTATCTTTCAATTCGCCTAAGGTCTCCACAACCGTGCCAAATAGCATCGCCCATTAACTAGGACGACCGCTTATAATCACAAGTCTCAGCATAATAACAACACATTCAACATGCGAGATTGACAAAAGTTTAAGCGGAAATATAAGGTTTTAAACGGTAACCTCTCAGTTATTAAACAGAGATATCAAATGTTAAACAGAGACGGGAATACTTAAACAGAGACAACAAAGTTTAAGCTGTAACATCTCATTTCTTAAACGTCAACCTCATTTGTAAAACTGCAACCATATCAAACGAAAGGGGAAATGTATATTATAAATATTACACAAATCATAACAATCGAAAAAACTATTTCGATAGTGTATACATACGAAAATGCAAAACAAAACAAAACCCTAGCCGAGAAATCTCCCTGCAGACTAACAAAACCCCAGCCGAGAAATCCCCCTGCAGATTTCAATATCTTCCAACAAAAAACAGGGAGCACAAAACAAAACCAAAAAAATCTTTCTTTGTAATGAGCAGCTTAACATAAAACCATACTCAATACCTTAGATCTAGAACCGATGAAATGCCAACTAGTTGCTGCCGGGGGACTTCTCCTTCGAGATACCGTGGAAAGGGAAAAAGTCGATGAAATGCCAATTACTGAGAGGCTTCGACGGTGAGAGACAACTTGGAGACAACTTTTGAAATGGAAAGACCAAGACGCGAGTTGAGAAAAAGCAAGTAAACGGCTCCAATAAATTCGTCTCTTGGGGTTACCCTACGGAAACTCACCCCACTTCCTCTCAAACCGCCGAGATGGCTGCAGCCACGACTCCCCATGCAAGGGCATTTTCGTCCATAAAATTTGAAACTCACTCCGTTCACATCCGTTACAGGCTTTGGGGGTTTGAAAAACATAGTGTTTAAAAGGAGGGGGTTTTTAGGGATTGCAAAACTAACGGGGTGTTTTTGGTAATTTTACAAACTTAGAGGGTTTTTTTTTGGCAATTTCTCGTTTTTTTAATTAAATAAGATATTCAAATTTAAACAACATAATAATAATAATTTTATGAATAATTTAATTATTATAAAATTTTCTAACACAGATTTTGATAAAAGTTTAAAATAGATTTTTATTGAATATGGTTTATCACCATTTAAAAAAAATTAAAAATAGATTTTTAACATAATATTGTATTTTTGTTCAGTGTTTCATGTTTGACAAAACTAGTAAAACATCGCATGTAAGTTGATTATAACCAAAACAAAGGGATACCTTGGTTTAGCTATTGAGTAAACCCAAATATCTTTTACAATTTTTTTATGAGTTTTTTTTTTTTTAAAAAGATTTATGAGGTTTTTTTCTAAAATTTCATATATTTATAAAATGGATAAGTCATAGGCAGATACACCATTAGAAATGAATTATTAAACTCATGTGCATTCACTCAATGAATGCAAAAATTGGGCTGCAAGCTTGCTTGCTCCCATGATTAAAGATCTTTTATAACATCACTATATCTGGTGCGTTTCAAATATTATGTAATAAATTTTTTTATAAAATATGTTTAGGGCCACTACCACTAGAGAAAAGACGTGTTGGTATAGTTAATTTTTTTTCTTTCTTTATTTATTTTTTATAATATAAATAATTTAGCATATTATCCCATTCTATTTACGTGTAACTCATATATTAATAAAAGTCAATTCCACTACTATCAGAATCTAATATTTTAACTGGGTATGATCTTTGGTTTGAATCACATTGCATTAATAAATGAAAAGTGATAATAATCAATTGAATTCAGAAATGTCTCTTATATCGTGTGTTAACAAATACACAAACACAAAAACCAAGGAGATGCTTACCGTCCATTTGTAAAAAAAACAAACACACAAACATACGTTCTCCATATTATTATTATTATTATTATTATTTATTATTTATTATTTTTTAATAAAGTGGATAAATCACATACATTAAAATAAAGTCACAAAAAGTACAAGACCCCTTTCACTAGCTATGGAAACAAAAAAGAGATAACAGAAAAGGAGAAATAACAGGTCTCCTTCCCGACAAAAAAACACAAAAGCTACTCCTCACCGCCGCCCTGATCAACCTCTAGAGTGGGAGCAACCTCCACCCCTTCAGAATGAGGTCCTGCGAACTCTAAGCTAGGCCTGATGGAAGCGATAGGATCACCAAGCTTCGCCCTCAAACTTTCAGGAACTGCAGAGAACCAAGATAAGAGCAATCCAAAAAAAAAAAAATAATATATATATATATATTTTTTTAACATTAAATTTTTTTAGATAAAAAAAAAATAAATCTGGACTTGAGACTGGTGACCTAACTTAAATAGTAAGAAAATTTTATAATTAATATTAAAGGTTTTTTAATTAATTATTAGTTTTAATTATCTGCAGCTTTGGATAAGCTTTAAACACACCGATCAAAGTTCTATAACTTAGCACCGTCCTTTATTGATGGACAAGGCATCGCGGCGGCGGACATGGCCACGGGGAAGTTGATCGGATCTCTGCCGGTGGAGGTGGAGAGCGTGCAGGCCCTGGCCGCATCTCTCACTACCTCAGATCACATCCCTACAAGATACAGCCGACCCGAAGCAGAATCCGAGCCCGTCATGATCATCACCGGTGACGCCGAGGATGACATCCCAGTCATCGATTTCCACAAACTCCTCGACCCCGAACTCTCCGACGCCGAGTCCTCCAAGCTCGACCTAGCTTGTCAAAATTGGGGCTTCTTTCAGGTACTTACTCTTCACAATGATTTCAAGCAACCATTTTTACTTCATATATATATATATATATATTTTTTTTTACAAAAAAAAGTTTGCCGTTTCATCAAAAATGCAGTTGATAAACCATGGTGTTTCCGAGGAGGTGATTCAGAAGATGATGTTAGTGATTGAAGAGTTCTTCAAACTTCCATTAGATGAGAAGATGCTAGTCAAGCAGCGTCCTGGCCAACTTGAAGGCTATGGCCAGATGTTTGTTATCTCTGAGGAACAGAAGTTAGACTGGGCTGACATTCTCTACTTTTGTACTTCGCCTCTTCATTTGAGAAAAAATGGATTTTGGCCTACAAAACCATCTACTTTCAGGTTTTCTTATCTTTTTGGTTCTTTGTCGTAATCTTAATTAAACAAATATTGATATGTGTATTATTGGTTTAAAAAAAAAAATCAATTCTCAGGGATGCCTTGGATAAGTATTCTATGGAGGTGAAGAAATTGTCAAATTGTCTTCTTGGATTTATGGCTAAAAACTTGGGACTCGCTCCTGCAGAGATGGCAAGAATGTTAGAGAATGGAACTCAATATGTGAGGATAAACTGCTATCCTCCCTGTCCTGAGGATAAGAAGGTGTTGGGCGTGTCCCCTCACTCTGATGCTTCTTTTTTAACTCTTCTTCTTCAAGTGAATGATGTTCAAGGGCTACAAATCAGGAGAAATGATAAGTGGTTCCCTGTCAAGCCTCTTCCTGGTGCTTTTGTTGCTAATATTGCAGATGCATTTGAGGTACTTTATTCATTCATTCTCATTCTAATTTATACACCCACACAACCCATTATATATACTATGAAAGAGAAGTTACTTATCTGTATATATATATATATATATTGTGCCGTAGATATTGAGCAATGGAAAATACAAGAGCATAGAGCACAGGGCAGTCACAAACACAGAGAAAGAACGCTTCTCTATTGCAGCATTTCATGGTCCAAACTTTAATGCCATAATTGGACCACATTCAGAGTTTGTTTTGGAGGACGAGCCACTCTACAAGAGTCTGGACTATGAGAGCTATATGAAACTCCGCTACGCATCCAAACTGGATGGAAAGAACTTCTTGGGTCGCATGAAGCTGAACAATTAATGCAACTTGTACCTTTTGTATTGTATTATCATTTATCACTCCTATTTGGGTTCTGCGTTTTCTTTCATATATAAACATGCATTTCTGTATATTCGCTTGCACACTTGATTTGTTCTTTTGGGGTTTCAAGCATTCGTTAACTTCAAGAGCCAAAGGTGAGGATCCATTAAATAAAACAGTTAACCAACAATATTTTGATCTAACAATAGATCATGGACTTTAAAGATGCTTTCCATCACTCTGTGATCGTGCTAAGAAGCAGCGTTGAGCTCTTTTGAAAAGAACAACCAACCAATGCTTTAACTTGTAGTAGGTAACTGGGTCCCTTGAATAGAACTTTGAACCAGTCATGCATATTTATCACATCAGATTTATCTTCAATTTTTTTTTAAAAGCATTTATATGAATAAACCTTTGGTCTTTTCAATTATTATATATTTTTTTTTATAAATTTTGCAAATAAACTCAATTTTTTTTTTTAAATATTTCATCAGATTTTACACATAAATTCAAAATTTCCATATATATATATATATATATATTTTTTTTTGAAAAAGTGGATAAACCACATATCATTGAAGAAAAACAGATACAGAACAACCACTAGGTGTGGAAAAAATACAAGCAAACAGGAAAACAACACAATAAGAGCAAAGGAAAGGTGACTGCAGAAGAACATTCCCGCCATCTAGAAAGGAAGAAATAATCCTATTTCTCCCAAAGCTCCGGGTCTATCCCATTGATCGGTCGACCACCGAGGATGTCGACATGGGGCTCTATCATCACCAAACTGCTTTGAACGCTAGTGATAGAGTCTAATAGCTTTCTTTTCCTTGCTTTTGGGACTGCCACAACAGTCCAATGAAATTTTCATATTTTCAGATTTTTTGCACATAATTCAGTTTTTTTACCTCTCGATCATTTTTATTTTTTAATCTCCTTACCCCCCCAATATTGAGAATACCTCTTGACTTTTTTTCTCATGATTTTTTTTTTAAAAAGGTAGATAGACCATATGCATTAAAAGATAAAGAAAAAGAAATACAACACCCGTTAGAACTAAGCAAAACAACTGGCCAGTATACCCCTGCACAAAAGAACTACCCCATGCCCTGGGTAGAATCCCCTCACCGGGAGTAGCCCCACTGGTAGGATTATCACGCTGCCCTTGAGAACGCCAAGCTGCGACGGATTGTTGAAGCATGCTCATCAAACCTCGCCTATTGGGAAACCACATGATCAAATCATGTGCAACCTTCGAAATAACTAAATGTGATGACAAAGAAACAACATTAAACATGCAATCATTTTTAGCAAGTCAAATATGTCACACAACAGCTTTAACAATGACGCCTCCAAGAACACGCTGATAAGGTCGAAGTTTGAACCACCATGAGCCCTACACTTCCTCCATTGAGAACATCCCATGATCTTTCCCTTCTCGTTGTTTTTTTTAAATAATCACTCCTTTTTTTTCTCTCTTTGTGCGCTATACTTGCATCAACTGTAACTTTCAGTTGTTAACCATTTTAATTCATTCAAACCTAGTCATGAAGCACAAATGGTTCTTGTTGTTTTGAGATGTTTTCTTGTGTTTGTTACATTGTGTTTGATTGAATGAACGAATGGCTTCATGTCTGTGCATCAATAAAATTAGATTGAGTAATGCCAATGATCATGTTGGACTGAGTGAGCCAAACTTAAATCAGGCCTGCTTGTTATAAAAATATCCAAAAAAGAAAGGTGTGCATGTAGAAGGCCACCTTCTTAATTTTATTTCTCTGTGCACATGCAGTGACTAAGAAGGAAAGAGGAGGTTCGGTGGATTGAAGAAAGGTTTACTTTATTTTGCTTATATTACTTCTTCAATTAAATTTGAAATAAGTTAACAAGTTCTATGGCAATTTTAGATGGTTATTTTTTAAGTTTTTGGTGATCTCAAGTGTGGATTTACTTGAGAATTTTTTTTTAAATTGTTGATCTAATAATGAATTTTTTTTTTTAAAAAAAGTGGATAAACCACGTACGATTAAAAAGAGAAATAACATAAGTCAGACCAGCTGGTGAAAATACAAAAGCCCACTAGAAATGGGTACAAAAACATGCCAGTCCAATACCCGACTGGCCAAAAAACACACAGTGATCACTACCCAACTCCTGGATAGAATCCCCTCCATCGGGAGCATCTCCACCGGTGATTTTCCTCTTTACATTTCAGTGTTTTCCACATAGATTCAGTAGTAGTTGATTTCTTTGTTTATTATTCTTATTTGTGCATTGATTGCGCTTGAATTTTGAAAAAAAGTGAATGAACCATTTCAATTAAAAAAAAAACACACACACACAGAAAACAAGCGCTTGAAAATTTTCAATTTGGCACATGTGAAAAATTTAATTTATGCATTTAAGATTATTTGTTTGTGAAGACTCAACAAATTTTTGGCTGTTATAATGGAAGAAGCTGAAAATTACTGTATCTATATGATTAAGATTAATCAATTTCTTGGTTAAGGTTCTTGGAGTGAAAAGGATGCAATGGTTGACACTAATCAACCTCGTACCATTCAGGGGCTGTTCTTCCGAGTCTGAGTATTCTACATGTATTTGTTCAGATTTTGATTCTTAAGTACCAAAAAAAAAAAAATTATAATTTGTCCTCAATCTTTTTGGTTGTGTGACAATTGATTATCTTCTACATGTATATGTTGATATTTAATTTGGTTCTTATGTATCAAATAAAAAATAAAATTATAATTTGTCCTTCATTTATGTGTAGGGGTGTAAATGATACACCTCTGCTCGTAAGCTACTCGGGCTCGACTCGGTGAAAACTCGAACTCGGCTTGGTCACAGTCGAGCCGAGCTCGAGCTCGAGTAGCTCGAGTAGTCGAGCGAGCCGAGTTCGAGTATTATGATACTTGGCTCGAGTGCTCGCGAGCCTAATCGAGCATGAATGTATATATATAATATTAGATTTATTTGATAAAAATCAAGGGGAAAAACTTTCGATCTCGAGTCGAGCTCGAGCTCGAGCATAATGTTTATGATTATTTTCAGCTTTTTCGAGCTTAATCGAGCGAGCTCGAGTAGCTTGATTTGTGTACCGAGTCGAGTTCGAGCTATAAAATAAATATTCGATCGAGCTCGAGCCGAGAATTGAGTATCGAATTTTCAGTTGAGCTCGAGCTCGAGCTCGCTATTGCTCGGGTCAAACTCGATCGATTACACCCCTATTTATGTGTGGAGATCTCACGTCAGGACCTCTTTTCGGAGAAGGTTGGACCTTCTACAAATTAACAAAATATTTCCTTTTAAGTATTTGCAATAATGGAAGTGAAAAAGAAAGCTGAAGCAATCAATTAGTGTCAATTGGTGTGAAAAGGAGATCCTGAACTGGAGTGCCAATATGGGACCCTGTAAACTCCAGGATCTCCTTATCACACCAATTGATTGCTTCAGCTTTATCTTCACTTCCATTAAGGCTAGTCTAACCAGCCCTTTCCGCTCTCATCTATCAACCCTTTAAGTATGTCTTTCAACATGTAGTGGATCCTACTTCTGTCGATCCTTCTTTTTTATAACTTCTAATTTATGTTGCTAATAAATTGTGATTTATACATATTTTTTTTTATATAAAAAAAAATTGATTTGATTCTAATTTTATATTTTTAGAATGGTCATAGTTTTCTAACTCTTACATCTTACATCGATCGATTCTTTTATGATGTTACACAATTCCAAAGCTCTTTTTTAATGACAAATTTGTTAAGAAATGAAGATAAATTTAGTTGTCCATATGTTTAAATAATAATAATAAAAAAAAAAATTCAATCATGTTAATGGTTAGTAGCCATTAATTTTAATTTTGAACCTATGTTAACAGTTGGTAGCCATTTTTTTTGACTTTGAAACCACCATTGTGTGTAATTAAAGTTGTCCATGTGTTATTTTTTATTTAAAATCTTTGCCTATAAAAAGGGAAGATATTTGGATGTTGAATTGTGTGTAAAGTCATAAATGTCCCTATGAACAAATAAGGGATAAATCAAAAAGCGAGTGTGATAGTTTTTGAGTAAAATTATTAAAAAATATTTTGAATATTCTTAGAGATGTCACACACATAAGCAAAAATGTGTGAGATGTAATTTTGTACTCTTGAACAATTCTTCGTAGTGCGAGACGCATCCCATTTTGATGTTTTATTCTTTTTTACTCTATTATTTTACGTTACATCGTGTTTGTTAAGTAGAATTCAAGTTATACAACTCCACAAATTCCTAACAGACTTAAAACTGGTGACAACTTAAATACTAAGATAAATTTATAATTAATATTGAACGTATTTTTAATAAATTAGTAATTTTAATTACCTGCAGCATTGGATAAGCTTTCAAGCACACACCAATCAAGTTCTAAACCAAACAACGTCCATTATGGATCAGTACACTGGACAGGCCCTCGCCGTCCACATGGCCGCCGGGAACAATGGTAAATCGTCGACGTCGGCCAGGTTGATCAGATCTCTTCCATTTGACAGCGTGCAGGCCCTGTCCGCAACTCTCACAACCTCAGATCACATCCCTACAAGATACATCCGACCTGAAGCCTTATCCGAGCCCGTCATCATCCCCGGCGACGCCGAGGATGACATCCCAGTCATCGATTTCCACAAACTACTCGACCCGGAGCTCTCTGAAGCCGAGTCCTCCAAGCTCGACCTCGCTTGTCAAAACTGGGGCTTCTTTCAGGTCCCAACTCTTCACAATGAATCCAAGCAAAGCAACCATTTTGAGATCTTTATTTTATTTTATTTTATTTTTATTTTTTTGTTGTAAGTTTGGCATTTCATCAAACATGCAGTTGATAAACCATGGTGTTCCAGAGGAGGTGATTCAGAGGATGATATCTGTGGTTGAAGAGTTCTTCAAGCTTCCATTAGATGAGAAGATGCTGTTCAAACAGCCTCCTGGCCAACTTGAAGGTTATGGCCAGTTGTTTCTTTTCTCTGAGGAACAAAAGCTAGACTGGGCTGACCTTCTCTTCTTTTATACTTCGCCTCTTCATTTGAGAAAAGTTGGATTATGGCCTACAAATCCATCTACTTTCAGGTTTTCTTTTTTGTTTTTTTCTTTCCTATGTTGAGGACTTGCAGTGTTTATGTAAGAAATGTTGTGTCAAAAGAAAGGAAAAATTTCCAAAAATACTGAGCCTACTGATAATTTTCTTAATCAAATATTAATAATAAAGAAACAAACAAATATACGCTGATGGATTGGTAAAAGACATTACCACGCTCTTACACTAGAAAGTAGAAGCACTAATACTATTATAATTTGCTACACTCAAAAGTTTTTCTGTATGGCATTTTGTATAGAGTGATGGATGTTATAAATCAAGTCTTATTAAGATTTAAATTGACTAATCTCACTCACATTTAAAGCAGATAATACTCAAATTATGATTTTATTTTAACTTAAATTAATCTTTAAGCTTGTGTTTATTATATGAACTCCACCATATTGATCGGAGTATTTGTTGTTATCTTTTTTTTTTTTTCCTTAGGGATGCCTTCGATGAGTATTCTATGGAGGTGAAGAAATTGGCAAATTGTCTTCTTGGATTTTTGGTTAAAAACTTGGGACTTGATCCTATAGAGATGACAGGAATGTTAGAGAATGGCGCTCAATTTGTGAGGATAAACTGCTACCCTCCATGTCCTGAGGATAAGAAGGTGCTGGGTGTGTCCCCACACTCTGATTCTTCTTTCTTAACTCTTCTTCTTCAAGTGAATAGTGTTCAAGGGCTGCAAATCAGAAGAAACGATAAATGGCTCCCTGTCAAGCCTCTTCCTGGTGCTTTTGTTGCTAATATTGCAGATGCATTTGAGGTAATTTATTCATTAATTCTGATTCTTTTTTATACACGCACGCAATCCATACTATGAAAAAGAAATAACTTATTTGTTAATTTCTTGTGTCGGAGATATTGAGCAATGGGAAATACAAGAGCATTGAGCACAGGGCAGTCACAAACACTGAGAAAGAACGCTTCTCTATTGCAGCATTTCATGGTCCAAACACTAATGCCACAGTTGGACCTCATCCAGAGCTTGTTTTGAAGGGTGAACCACTTTACAAGAGTATGGACTATGAGAGCTATATGAAACTCCGCTTCGAATCCAAACTGGATGGAAAGAGCTTCTTGGATCGCATGAAGCTGAGCAAATAATGCAACTTGTACCTTATGTATTGTATTTGATTATCTCTCTGGTTTAGAATAAAATGAGCTCACAATTTGACTATATAAACACCACTTTAGCTAGTGCTCAGCTCAAACAATTATTGGGAAAAATCAGCAGTACATGTATGCACAATTATACAAGCATTATTAACACCATGCAGTGAATTGAATAAAAACAGAGTAGAAATGCATCTTATTTCCGTGATAGCCCCTTTAACCGGAATCTATATAAACACCACTTCAGCTAGTGCTCAGCTCAAACAATTATAGGGAAAAATCAGCAGTACATGTATGCACAATTATACAAGCATTGTTAACACCATGCAGTGAATTGAATAAAAACAGAGTAGTAAGGCATCTTATTTCCGTGATAGCCCCTTTAACCGGAATCATTGATGATTCCCAGCTTGGTACAAACTTGTTGTACTGGGGTTGGGTTCTGTGTTTTCTTTCACAAACATGCTCACCAGCTTGTGAAGGACTACTTGACACTAGATTTGTTCTTCAGGCACTCGTGAGCGTCAAGGGATAAAGGTGAGGATCTATTAAAGAGAACAAATCAACCAATATTTTGATCTAACAATAGATGGAGAAGCCTCGTTGGTTGATGAAGCCCATTCAAGATGTTGGTTTTTATTTTTTACTTGTTTTGGTTAGTTGTTTTGGGGTTGTTTATTTGTATTCCCTTTCAGTTTTTTCCTGAACTTCTTTGTATCTTTCTTGTTTTGTTAATAAAATAGCTGCAGCTGCAGTTCCTTTTTTCAAAAAGTTGCAGTGAGCATTGGTACAACATTTGAGATTATTTGTTTGTGAAGAACCAACGGATTGTGGCTGCTATGCATGAAGAAGCTAAGAATTACTTTATCTATATAATTAAGATTAATCTGTCTCTTGGTAAAGGTTCTTAGAATGACAAGTATGCAATGGCTGATACTGATCTGCCTCGTACTAAGAATCTCACTTGTTCTGAATGCAACCATTAAGAGGCCATGTTCTTGCAGGTATGAGTATTCTACCTGTGGTTGACTCACATGCGCTTCCCTTCCTCATCTACATACCCTCTTAAGTCTATCTCTGTACACCCAATGGATTTTACTCTTATTTTATTTTTTATTTTTTATTTTGCTATGCCATTTTTCCTTTTTTTGTAAACTCTGGCTTAGGTTACTAATAGATAGTGATATATTTGACTTTTTCAAATAAAACAAAATCAATGACCTTTCTAAATCTATATTTTGAATGGACTCTCTGCATGGGGATCTCCTTGGCAGACGGGGTGGAGGCTTCAGCCGTGCGAGAGGGGGTAAGCGGTACGTGGCTCACAGACGGCATTTGCAGCCATCATCCAGGCCCCCCATAGCTGACCAGCAGAGTGAACCGGAACGCTCCCTGGCTAGTGATAGTCTTGTTCGAGAAGGTACTACATTCACTCAGGCGGCGAGCCCGCCGAAGTCTCCGACGGACGTTCCGGTTGACCTTTTGACGAAGGAGGAGGGAACGACGGTGGAATCGGGGCAGTCTGAGGGTTGGGAACAGGTGGTTAGAAGGAAAAACATTCGCAGTCCAAACTCCTCTTCACCTCGGTGTCTTCCTAGCCAGACGGGTACCAAGCGACCACGATTGTCACCCACCTGCGGTCATTGCCTTCGGTCTTCCCACAAAACCTCAGAATGTAGGCACCTTTTGACCTGCAAGAGATTCGGTGGCGCTGGACATCTGGCAGCTAACTGTAGGGTGGAGCTGCCTTCGCCACCGCGGAACAGACGAGCGCGACATAATGCGAGAGAAAGGGACTCTGTGGCGGTGCGGAGAGAGAGCCTGCCGGCGGTGGATCGTTATCATCCTCTTCGCTCTTCTTTGTCTGTTTCTTCAACCCAGGAGACTGCTAAATTAAGGAAGGATCTCTCCAAAGTTATGGTGGTCGACATCATCTCCGGCCAAACAAATGAGGACATTCTCTTGGAGTTCCTGCCAGGAGCGTTGAACACGCCGAGAGTCGAAGCTGTGTATGAATACCGGGGCAACTCCTTTTTGGCTTCCCTTAGCAGCAAAGAGGAGGCCGTTAAGGCCAGCAAAGTGGGTGAGATCAGTTTACCGTCGAGGATGGGACCATGTGTGTTTTTCATCTCCCCCTGGACGGCGGACATCGGTGCAGTTGGTGCAGCCTCGGGGAAAGGCCAAGTGCTTCTCATTTGGAACCTTCCTCTCCATGCTTGGACATGGTCTGTTTTGGTGGAGCTGCTGAGACCAATCGGCGATCTGGTTGCGATCCCGCAGCCAAGCAAACCACATAAGGCGTTTTTTTCAGTTCTGGTGCGGTGCAGACTCCGTGTCGCCCTCCCGCATGAAGTGGAATTCAGCTTTGGTATGAGAAAATTCATCATTCTCATCACTGACAACAGGATGCCTTTCACTTCCTTTCGTAAAGATCTTGAGAAGTATTGCTATCCTATGTTGGGTCCGGCGAGGGAGAGGTCTCACTCCTCTATGGAGCAGCAGAAGGAGGACTACAGTAGATCCAAGGAGTCGAAGGGGAAAGAGATTTTGGAAGAGGGGTCAGGTTCGCTGTCTGATTCAAAGCGGAGTGTAGCGAATTCGGCGGACTAGCGAGGATATTCTAGTGGAGGCCGAGATGCTTACTAGCGTCCCCGGACGCAATCAATAAGGGCCCGGCCGGTGAGTGCCACTCCCGGGGCCTCCTTGTCTACCACGGAGGAAACTCAGACCCGTCCGGTGAGCGACGCTCCCGGGGTCAATCTTGGAACTCGGACTCGACCGGTGAGCTTGGCTCCCAGGGTCCCGTCGCCCGCTCCGGAGAGGGCGAGTGAAGTGACGGCGGACATGAGCGAACCGGCTCGGACCGATGGTCTATTGTCGCTTGTTGTCGCCCCTTTATTTCCCAGCGGTCGTAAGACGGAGAGCACGCAACCCATGCAACCTGAATTTACGGCAAACAAGGTCGTTGCTGTCGCCACACCATTGGTTGAGGTTGCTGGGGTGCATGGAAACACGCGGGAGGCGTTGACGGGACCAGAGACGCTGATTGGCGCGGCAACTGAGACGGTCGGGTCACAGGGCCCAACCAATATTACAAATTCCATGTTGGTAAACAATGAGGCCTTTTCTAGGGAGAGACCTGCATTCACTGGGCCCAGTTCAGTGGATCATATTGGGCCTTGTAATGGACACAACGTTGATATAATTGTGGACCATACTGGGATATTGTTGGGGCCCAATAATGTTAAAGCTATAACAGGAGAACCTAATTCCACTCAGCAAATTGATAGTGACACGCCTTTGTCTAAAGACAATTTTTGTGACCCCACAATGCCACCGCCTAATTATAATCTCCCACCTAATTTCAATTGGGTATTCATGCATGGTATTTGGACTCTTGTTCCTTGCCAATTTTCCAAGGACATTCAATCATGGTCATCACGAGAGGAAGATAGGCCACAAACGGAACAACTAGAATTATGGAGTGAAGAAAATCACATTGAGACTATGGCCACAAACAATGATAACCTCGAATTGGAAGAATCGGGTCATGATGTTGTCAGTTCTGATAACAGCACCTAAAAGGATTCTGAGTCGGATTTTGAAGAGAAAGTCAAGAGATTACTTCATACAGGGCAGGGGGATGACCCCGTACAGGGTACCAGACGTAGCGAGCGGAAAAAGAAGCCTTCTTCTCGTTGGACTGAGGAATCAGGGTTCGTCGCTCAGCCTCCTAAATTAGTTAAGAAGAAAGGAACTACTACTTCAACCCCTGAAGAAGGTACTTCCTCTAACCCTCTTCTTATTGCTGAATGGTCTGATATTCAATTGCAAAATTACTGCTCTGCATGTGGAATTACTTTCGATTCTTTGCATCATAGAGATAAATGTTTATCATATTTACGTATGCGTGAATTGAATCGTTCATCCTCTAAAAGGGATCTCGCGGGGACCTCTGGAGCAGGGACCGCTGTAGGCAAATTTTAGTTTTCTAATGAATATTATTTCCTAGAATGTAAGAGGTTTAGGAATGCCTTCGAAACGATTCCTAGTTAGAGATTTCCTTCAACTTCATCACGCTGATATCTGTTGTCTCCAAGAATCCAAACTTAGCTCAATCGATCTTGCTACTTGGAGGTCTATTGGCGGTCCTCGTTTGGACAAATTTTCTTTTGTGCCTGCAATTGGATCAGCCGGTGGAATTATTATTGGTTGGAATAGCAACTTGTTTATTGGTATACTAAAACACCAGGGTTTGTTTAGTTTGACTATTGAATTCACCAATCAAGCAAATAGAATCATTTGGATGTGTACCTCAATATATGGGCCAAATGCTAGACATCTTAAGCCCCAATTTTGGGATGAGATTAGGCATTGTGCTCCTCACTCATCAGTTCCATGGGTGATTTGTGGGGACTTTAATTCTATTTTTGACCCCTTTGACAAATCAAATGGTTCCTTCCATCGTGAGGATATCCGATTAGCTCAAAATTTAGTCATGGAACTCCAGTTGTTGGAGCCGCCCTCTTTTGGGAGACACTTCACTTGGACCAATGGCCAATCGGATCCAATCTGGGTGAAATTAGATCGTTTCCTTGTCAACCCTAAGTGGACTAAGTTATTCCCTAGAGTCCTCCAAAATTGCTTACCGAGACTGGGATCTGATCATGTTCCTATTAGTCTTGAATCTGGAGTTCACATCCCCAAGCCTCGTCCATTTCGTTTTGAAAAGGTCTGGTGTTCCGCTGATAATTTCTTTGATTTGATCAAAGATTGCTGGGATTTCCCCCAACTTGTGGGATGTGGGGCTTTCATTTTGGCAAAAAAAAAATCGCGCTATTGAAAAAACGCCTTAAAACTTGGGCGAAAATGGACTTTGGTTCGATCAAACTCAAAAAGTTGGCGCTTCTACACGAGATTGGGTTGATCGATGCTCGCAAGGAATCCCGCCCCCTTACTGAGGAGGAAAGAGGGAAGGATAGCATGCTCATAATGGAAATGTTTTCGATTCTCAAACAAGAAGAGGTTTATTGGAAACAACGTGCGAGGATTACTTGGATCAAGGAAGGAGATGAAAATACAAGTTATTTCCACTCTGTGGCTAATGGTCGTAAGAACAGGAATTTCATTCCTGGGGTGTTACATGATGGTCAACGTGTGGAGGATAATGTGAGGATTGGTGAAACCTTCACCACCTTTTACAAAGAGTTATTTGGATCGACCGAGGAACATCGCATCCACCCTAACTGGTCTAGCCTTCTTGGTCAAAAACTGAATCATGACCTGTCGGACCTGGACATGCCATTCTCGCAGGAGGAAGTTAGGGCGGCTGTCTTTGGTATGAGTGCGGAGAAGGCCCCTGGACCTGATGGATTCCCACTCTTGTTCTTTCAAAAGTGCTGGGACACTGTTAAGCTTGATGTTTTCAAACTTTGTGACGATTTTTACATGGGGAATGCTAATCTTGAAAGAATTAATTGGGCCAAGATTGCCTTAATTCCGAAATGCCATTCCCCTGTTGCATTCATTAAGGGTCGTTGCATTATTGATAACATTGCCACAGCCCATGAACTTATCTTCTATCTACAAAAACATCGGATTCAGGGATTGATTCTAAAAATTGATTTCTTCAAAGCCTTCGACACTGTTAATTGGAAGTTCCTTCTTGACTTGCTTCGTGCCCGCGGTTTTAGTGCTAAGTGGACGGGTTGGATTCAGGCTATCCTTTCTAGTTCTAAGGCTTCCTTTCTTATCAATGGAACACAGTGTGGATATGTTCGCTACCGCAGGGGTCTTAGATAAGGTGATCCACTCTCGCCACTATTGTTTGTTTTAGTGGTGGATGTTCTTAGTACAATGTTTAATAACGCCCTGCGCTCGGGGATTCTCCACGGAGTGCCTCTTGGTGAGCACGGGGATAAGATGTGTCATCTCCAATTTGCTGATGATCTGCTAGTTATGACTGCTGGGGGTGAAGAGGACTTCCGTATCATCAAGCTTATTCTGTACCTTTTCGAGGGACTCTCCGGTCTCAAGGTAAATTCGAGCAAAACCTGCTTGTACTCCGCTCGGAGAAACTGCGAACCCCCGCCCCACCTGGCTACCACTATGCATTGTACTGCGGGCACGTTGCCTTTGGTTTATCTGGGGGTCCCAATCTCCGGGGGTCGGCCAAGGAGACAAGATTGGGAGACCCTGATTGGTAAAATTCGCAACAGGCTTGCAACTTGGAAGTCCAAGCTGCTTTCTCTTGGGGGACGTCTTACCCTTCTTAATTCTGTGCTTTTTGCTATCCCGACTTACTGGATGTCTATTTTTAAATTACCTTGTTGGGTAGTGAACTGCATAGAAAAAATTAGAAAAGATTTTCTCTGGTCCGGACCCGACGCACATCAATCGAAAATGAGACTGGTCGGGTGGACGAGACTCTGCAGATCTCGCGAGCAGGGTGGTTGGGGGATTTTAAATCTTACCACCTTCAATAATGCCTTACTTGGCAAGTGGTGGTGGAAAATCATCAACGAGCGACAGTGGTGTGGGGAACTGGTCCTTAAAACAAACTACTTTCAAAACTTCCCTTCTTGGAATCTCTACCACAAGCATTGTGCTAGAAGATCCTTTTTTTGGAATGGTATTTTACGTGTCTTGCCGGCCTTTAGGAAAACCTCACCTCGTTGGTTCGGAACGGGGCCTCTACTCTGTTTTGGCTTGATAACTGGATTGATGGGAGGGCACCGACAGATATTTGGCCTAACCTTTTTCATGTAGCTCTGAGAAAGTTATGTTCTATCAAAGATGTAGCAGGGAGAAATCTGCCCTTTCCACTGGATGACTTTGCTTTCGTCCGGGATCTGGTTATCCAGGTCAACTCTATTCACACGGAGGCGAGAGATGAAAAACGGTGGAAATTAACGGCCAATGGGGCTTTCACTGTTAAATCCTTTTACAATTTCTTAAACGATGGTGGTTTAAGATGTGGTTGGACCCCCATTATTCTCAAAGGGTTTTGCCCGAAGAAAATTAACCTGTTTAACTGGTTAGCTCGTGATAATAAAATCTTAACTCTGGAAAATCTTGCAAAACGTAGTTGTAATCACTTCCACTCAATAACATGTGTATTCTGTCATGCTGATGTTGAGTCGGTTGATCACCTCCTTATTCTGTGCCCGGCGGTTTCACATATTTGGGATTTCTTCCGCCATCTCTTGGATCTTAGGAGGGCTCCTAAGACTCTGTAGGATTTGTGGGGCCCTTGGAGGAATTCTCTCAAGAAGCCACTCATTTTCCTCTGGGATTTGATTGCTCGCGCAATCACTTAGAACATTTGGATTGAAAGAAATGCTCATATCTTCAAGTATAATTATAATCCAAAATTGAGCATATGCTTCTTCTGTGGTTTTCTACAGTTCTAGAGTCAAAGAAAGCAAGATTGGAGGAGCCTCTTTCGAAGATCAAGCGTAGCCTTGAGTTTCTCTCCTCGACGGACCCGACAACGGACGTCCCCCCTGAGACCTTCCAGACTTCTGGCGCGGATTAGGTTTTGTTAGTCTGGTATGTCCCTAGAGGTCTCCTCTGGGTTGTCTGGTTGTTTGGCTTGTTTTGCTCTTGTTGTTGTGATCACCCCTGGTGGTATCGTGTTCTTTTGTTTCTGTTTCTCTCTTTTTCCCAGCCCCTTGGGGCTAGGGAGTGTCTGTGTTTTATGTCAGTTGTTTGTACTTCCTTTTATCTTAATGCATGTGGTTTATCCATCAATCTATATTTTGAAATGGTCATGCTTCCCTAACTCTATGATTAATTACAAGACATTAATTGATGCTTTTAAGATATTACACGATTCCAAAGCTCTTTTTCCATAATGTAATTTGTTTCTCGAGTTTTGGCATTAAAAAAAGAAAAAAAACCCAGATGAACCACAATTTGCATTAAGAGGAAGAGAGTAACAACAATGTGGCCCACTAGCAGTGGAAATTGACAAAGTACAACAACAATACAAAAACCGAAAGGAAAAAGAGACCATAACTAAAAACCAAGACAAGGATTGGATAGAGAAACCCCTAACTAAGCCGGGGTAAGGTTGTGAGCAAATTATTGAGCCCACACTCTAATATACTGATCACGCATTGCCGAGTGTTGCGTGCTGGCCAAAGAACTCCATGCAATGCTTGGTAGTGGTAACAAACCTTTTCAACCTAGCTTTCTTAGCTTCTGGTGCTGTTGCAATCTATGACATAAACATATAAATTATTTTGGTAATCACAAAAGAAACTATAAAATATTTATCATGAAATATGTGTATTCCTTTCCGATCGAAGATTTCAAGTTATTGCTCTAATAATAACCCCTCCAGCACCTCTCCTAGAAGATGACAGCTGGATATGCCCACCATCCCAACAACTCTTGTAGGGAGGTCGGTGGAGATGGGAGTTTGAAAGTGTGGGGGGAAAAAACTCGAAATATGCATGACTATCGGGCATAAAAATAGAAGGTGGTTTTGGCATTCTTCTCCCCAATTGTTATGTAGTTTTATCTTTCAATTTTTTTTTGGAAAGATGAATAAATACAAGACATTGATAGTCAACCATTGGATAGCCCAATGGTATGACACTAAAGTGTAAAGAGGAAGGTCATTGGTTCAAATCCTTCCTGGCAGTACTATTCTCCGTACTGTTCATATATTGTTTACCCGTGATTCTTATATTATTATTATTATACTGTACATAAACTGTACATCCAGGCTCCAGTACTGTTCAGTAATTTTTTTTTTGAATAATAGACGACAAACGCCCTTTTTTTATTAATATAAACAGTACTAAACAGTACTAGAACCCGGATGTACAGTATATGTACAGTATGAGAATAGTATAGGAATCCCGGGTGAACAGTGTATGAACAATACAGGAAACAATATTGTTGGGGGAGAGATTTGAACCCATGATCTCCCCCTTACACTTTGATGTCATACCATTGGGCTATCCAATGGTTGACTGTTCAGTAATTTTTATGTTCATAAAAAAGAGTGCTTATCGCCTATTATTATATATATATATATATATAAAAACACACACACAAGACATTGATAGATGCTTTTAAGATGTTACACAATTCCAAAACTCTTATTCCATGATGTATTTTGTTTCTCTGGTTTGGGCATTCTTTTCCCCGTTTTGTAGTTTTATTGTTTTTTTTTTTATGAATAAATCACTTGCATTAAAATCTTATCTCTTTCTTGATATTGACCATAATGCACCTTTTCTAATTTTCAGTTTTTACTTGTCTAATTTAATTAAATTCAAAGGAATCAAGTACCCTAAATAGTCTTCGTTCTTCATTGTTCATTACTGGAAGTTGGCAAAGGTGAAGATGCTGTGTCTGTGTTCTTCATTTGCTACAACCCAAGTTGTGCCTATAATTGGAGGGACTAATGGAGTGGCTTCAAGTTTCAACTGTGCTGATTCTCTGTTCTTCTTCTGGTTGTCCTATGTTTTCACTAGCCGAGAAAAATGAAGGATTCTTTGTAATTCGCAATTTGCATGTTTGGTATATGATGATGCATACATCCCCTTTTGATGTCATGGTAATAATTTGTCATCAGAATAAGATACCTGAAATTTACCATCTCTTTTTCATCTTATATAATGATGCCCCTATCTCTGTAAATTGGACCTCGAACTTGAATCCCTTATCTTCAAAATATTGTGAGTTTTACTATATTACATGTTTGACTAAAATGGTTCAAAGCTCACATATACAATTATAACTATAACAAGAGCATGTTTTGGTTTGGCTATTGAATAAACCCTATTTTTTACAATATCTTTCAAATCCGCACATTTGGACCACATTGCATTAAATTAAATGACATAACAAGCTTTCTTTTGTGGTTTGTATTAAAGATGACAATGATAATAAAAGCAAAGCTAGAATTGATTGCAGAAATCTCTCCTTCACCAACGGCCTCTTGGTCTATTGATACCGGGTCTTTGCGTAATATTCATAATATTGCTGAGTTTGCAGATGTGCATGTCCCAAACTATTAACCTTAAATAGGGGTTCTTGTCGCTTAGTGTCAAAAATCTCTCCTCCATTATATTGTTATTACTGTTCACATAGTTCTCCAATTTATCTGTAAATCAATGCACATTAATTTAGATTCATATCCATGGTGGTTTTACAAAAGTTTAACCACTAGTTGTTGGCTCTCTAATAAAATAATTTTTTTTAAAAATAAAAAATATATAAATCACATGCATTAAAAAAATACAATAAAATTGAAAGTAGAAGGGTTAATTTTTTTGATAAATCACTCAACTTTATCGAAATATCGGTTTCTTTCCCTGAATTTTGGTTTTGTTTTCAAAGTCTTTCACTAAAAGTCACTGATCGTTTACGAAACAAGTCACTCGGTGGATTAACATTGTCGTTAGGCGGCGTGGAGGCTTGCTGATTGGGTTTTTTCGGGCCGCCACGTCAGCTAATGACAATGTTAATCCACCGAGTGACTTGTTTGTGAAATGATTAGTGACTTTAGTGAGCACTTTGAAACAAACCAAAATTCGGTGAGCAAACTGATATTTCGATAAAGTTGAGTGATTTAACAAAAAAATTAACCAAAGTAGAAGACTAATAAAACAACAATAAAAAATATGAGAGACACAAGCAAAAAGAAACTATGGAACAAATCATAGAAAAAAAACTTTGTTGTTTTATTTTATTTGTGCTTTTCCTCTTGCTTTCCTGGTTATTTTTTGCCTCACCCCTAGTGAGAGCTTCTATACTTTGTTTTTTGTGTGTTTGTTTTATGCTTGTTTGAGTTGGTTCTTTTCAATAAAATAGTGGTTTATCTACTTTTGATATGAAAAAAAAACAGAAAAATAATTTGGGGCTAGTATCTGGTCTTGACAGAAGAGTTTTTATATATTTGGGTGCTAGGATTGGCTTTTTTTTAAAAAAAATATTGCAAATTTTTTATTTAATTATTGAAATAGGTAAATTTTAAAAAATTACATATTTAGGTAAAAGTGTTTTCAGACACAAACCGGGCATCGACCCGGAGAAGGGTAGGGTCAGGGGTCGAGGGGTTCAACCGGGGTCAATAATTTTTATTAAAAATAATATAATTTTTAGTTATATATAATTAAAAAACTAAATATTGAAGAATAAAAAATAAAAAAAATAAAAACATGATTTTTAAAAATTTAAGCCAGTATTTTATATAAATAAATATTGAAATACACTACATTAAAAATGTGAAATACACCAAATAACATAAGAATAAACTAATATAAAATTAATTGAGAAGTATAAAAATATTCACAAGGAAATACACAACTAAAAAATTCATAAAAACATTAAAATAAAAATATTCCCTTGGTCTCTCCCTTCCTTAGTTTTATAATTTTACATTATAACCCCCAAACATTAATATATTATAAAATAAAATAAGAATTAAAAAAAAATTGGTGCAAACCCGGGTTGATGACTCAGCCTGGTCACTGGGTCACCGGTCCGATCGCCCGGGTTGCCGGTTCAACCCTGGTTTTATTAAAATCCGGTTTTATATATTGAACCGGACCGGTTTTAAGGCTGGGTCCGGGTCAACCCGGTCCTACCGCCTGGTTCGGTCCGAGTCTGAAAATACTGGGTAAAACGGTAACCTCAGTACCGTTTTTTTATGTATTTAAATAGAAAACGGTAATATGCTTACCGTTTTCAATGTTTTTACACTGACCGTTTTCCAATTAAATCCATATAAAACGGTAATCTAATTACCGTTTTACCTAAATGTGTAATTTTTTTTTAAACTTACCTATTTTTTTTTTTTTTGAAAAAGTGGATAAACCACATGCATTAACTGAAAATAAGTCCAAACAACATCCACTAGAAGTGGAGCAAAAACAAAGTACAAGATAACAAGGTCGAAACAAAAATAACATAATAAGACCCCTAACCCACCCAAAGGTTAGGGTCAAAAAAATCATCGACTACTCGACTTTTGTCTTCTTCACGGATCTTGGTCTGGTCATTCAGGAAGTCCAGGCTGCGTTTAGCAGACACAGCTGAATCCTCCAATCTTGGCTTCTTTTTATCTGGTACTGCATTCAACCAAAGTAGAAACATATGAATACATTTGCATAATACAGATTTACATGCAGAGTATGTATCCCTAAAAAAATGCGAGCATTTCTTTTCTAGCCAAAATGTTCCACATTAAAAGCACGGATAATGAGGGTCCCCCGCATCTCTCACATGAGAAGAGAGTTTGGGCCTCCAAGATCCCCAAAGAGCATGAACTTACTGTGGAGGTGACGGTAATCGAAAAATTGGAATGAGAGAATTCCAGATAAACGTGGCAAATGGGCAGGAAAAGAATAAGTGATCAACAGTTTCAATGCCTGCGTTACACATAACACATGTCGCAGTGGGGAGTCTGTTACATCCTCGTGCTGCCAGCTTATCTAGAGTGAGGATACTATTGTCCTAAGCTAGCCAACTAAACACACATTTTTTTTGGACAAGGACTCTTCCAAATCAAATTGGTGGTCTTACACATGACCCCCCCTGTGTCTAAGAAAACCGTAGAACGATTTGACTGTGTATCTTCCATTTGCCGTAAGACTCCACTTTTTGCTATCTCTCAAACCATGTGTGTTTGGGACACTGCTACTTAAGAGCCCAATTGTAGAGTGAGTCCCGTCTACGAACCAAGGAGATTGTAATAAATGAGCCAGATTTTGAACTATATCAAAGGGGCGATTGGAGAGGATGAACTGCTCTGGCCAAAGTAACATTGGCGTACGATTCTCCACCCATTTATCAAGCCAAAAAAGAGTGGAGTCCCCATTGTGTACAATTGAAGAAAAAAAAAAGCCGCTAGGATCTCATTTGGTTCTCATTTGGGTTTGGAACTGGGTCTTGAAAGAAATTTTATTATTTTTTATAATAAATATAAAATATTTGGGTCGAGGACCAATCTGCACTGTATCAGTGCAGCCTTAGACAAATGACATACTCCTCTTATATATAGTAGCCTTATTATGTATCCATGTGAGCCTCTTTCCGTCTTTTATGGTGCGTTTTTAATAAACTGTTGGTAAATCTTTTCTAAAAAAAATTATTGTGGTAATTATGTGCACATTCTGATAAAGCTTTTAACACCCACCCACCCACCAATCAAGTTCCAATCTTCCAATCCAACACCGTCCTCTTAAATTCAACAAAACCAAACACTAGTGTCCTTTTAGGTCAGCACATGCACTAGACAAGGCGCTGCAGTCTGACATGGCCTCCTCGGACAATGGCAAAGTGTCGGCAAGGTTGATCGGAACTCTTCCGGTGGACAACGTGCAGGCCCTGGCCTCAACTCTCTCTGACTCAGATCACATCCCTACAAGATACATCCGACCCGAAGCAGAATCCGAGTCCGTCATCACCCCCGGCGATACCGAGGATGACATCCCAGTCATCGATTTCCACAAACTACTTGACGCCGAACTCTCCGAGGCTGAGTCCTCCAAGCTCCACCTCGCTTGTCAAAACTGGGGCTTCTTTCAGGTCCCAACTCTTAACAATGAATCCAAGCAACCAGTTTTACTGAAGTTTGACATTTCATCAAATTAACATGCAGTTGATAAACCATGATGTTCCAGAGGAGGTGATTCAGAGGATGATGTTAGTGATTGAAGAGTTCTTCAAGCTTCCATTAGATGAGAAGATGCTGTTCAAGCAACCTCCTGGCCAAGTTGAAGGTTATGGCCAGATGTTTATTTTCTCTGAGGAACAGAAGTTAGACTGGGCTGACATGCTCTTCTTTTATACTTTGCCTCTTCATGTGAGAAAAATTGGATTATGGCCTACAAATCCATCTACCTTCAGGTTTTCTATTCTATTCTATTCTGTTCTTTTTTTTTTTCTTTTTCTTTTTGTTATAGTGTTAATTAAACCGATATTGTTTTTGAAGGAAAAAAATAAAAGATGGAATGTCTGCAAATAATTTTATTAATTAAATACTAATATATTGATAAAAAAAAGCATGGGAGAAGTTTTATATAGAGTAATAGACTACAATAACAACAAATTATTAGTTCCAGCTACATGAGGTCAGCTATATAAATCCTCCCTTCTATAGTGCTTTAATTTTTTTTTTAAAAAAGTTAGAGACCAGATAAATTAAGCTATGTCATATCATTACGTACATATTTTACCAAATATTTTTTCAGTCCACCTTTTCCTTTTCAATTGAAAAGTAGAGCTTCTGTCTTTCTTATGAGAGCATCTATGGTTCGTCTAACAACATGCCCAATTATTTTAATCAATTCTCTCTTAACTTATTAGTGATAGGTGCTACTTTCAATCTATTTTGAATAAATTTTTTTTTTTTTTTGATTGATCCTTTCTAGTAGCGCTTAATGTTCAGCCCAAGATTCTTATCCCATCCACACGCTCATCTTTTGAGCATGTTGTTTCTTAATTGCCCAACTTTTTATGCATGTCATAACTAGACCAACAACCATTTTATACAACTTATCATTCTATATAAGAGGTAATCTTTGATTACATAAAACTCTAGAAGCACCCCTCCATTCTACTCAACTTGCCTTAATTTGATTTGCGACATTTTCTATAATTTCCCCACCGTTTTAAATACCGAAAACTTTCTTTTCTACCGATCTCAATATCATCCAACTTAACTCATATCGCATTTTTACTTGCTTTATTACTAAAATTACATTTCAAATATTTTATTTTTACTTAAGTGCCTAAAGTATTTCTCCATATCTTTAGTTTAAGTTAGAAAATTCTAAACTTTTACCAACTAAACTACGTCATTAGTGAGAAGTATATGCTAAGGGATCTAATCTTGAATATACTTGGTCAATTCATCAATAACTAAAGCAAACATGTAATGGCTCAATGTTGAGCCTTGACATAGACCTATATTAATAGGAAACTCTCCAGACACTCCCCTACAATTTTGAAATTAATGTTAGAGCTGAGTTATTACACAGATTTTTTATAAGATCTATATACCGAACGCTGCCCTTTATAGAACCCATCAAAGGACCTTTATAAGAATTTTATGGTATGTCTTATCTAGATCAATAAAAATCATGTGCAAATCTTTCTATCTTTATATTTCCCCATCAATTGTCTTGAAATAAATATTACTTCTAAAATTAACCTTTTAGGCATAAAACCAAACTGATTTAAATAAACACTAGTTTCACATCTTAGCTTTTGCTCAATTATTCTTTCCCAAAACTTAGTATAACTCATGATTTTACTTCCGTGAAAACTATTACAACACTGAATATCCCCCTAATTTTTATAGATAAGTACTAAAATATTCTTTCTCAATTCGTTTGGTATTGAAAAAAATTTGGTATATTTCCCTCATTCTTATTATAATTCTATTCAAATTCAAAGCAATAACTATACTCATTATAATTTTATTTTAACTAAAGTTAATTTTTAAATAATTTTTTTTAGAAGTGGTTAACCACAAGTTTGTTAATAGTATTTAAATAATTATAAGTTTATATTTATTATTAAAAGTGGACAACCTATAAATAGTATTATAACCATCAAACTGAGTTTGTGTTATATGAACTCCGACATATTGATTTGAATGCAACAGGGGTTACCTTTTTGTATTTTTTTTTGTATTTAAGGCATCACTATTAGCTTTTCTTTTTGAATTGTCTCTCGATATGTTTTGCTTTGTATGTTCCCACACCTGGTGTTGTTTTGGTCTTCTCTGTATTGTTGTACTTTTCTTTTTGGTATAATCACCAAAATAATCCCTGTATTTTTCTCTCTCTTCCCTTTTGGTCTCTCTACTCAGAAATGCTCCCGACTAGTTCCTCTACTTTTGAAAATGTGCCCACTTAGTTAAAAATGCTCCCAACGAGTTCTTCTACTTTTAAAAATGTGCCCACTTAGAGGGACTAAGTGGGCACATTTCTAAAAGTAGAGGGACTGGTTGGGAGCATTTTTAACTAAGTGGGCACATTTTTAAAAGTAGAGGGACTAGTCGGGAGCATTTCTGAGTAGAGGGACCAAAAGGGAAGAGAGAAAAAAGTACAGGGACCAACTAGGGTATTATACCTTTTTTTTTTAATCTATGTTGTTTATCCAACTTTAAAAAAATATTGATATGATTTTTCATTGTTTTTTTTTAAAATCAATTCTCAGGGATGCCTTGGATAAGTATTCTATGGAGGTGAAGAAATTGGCGAATTGTCTTCTTGGATTTATGGCTAAAAACTTGGGACTAGATGCTGCAGAGATGGCAACAATGTTAGAGAATGGAGCTCAACGTGTGAGGATAAACTGCTACCCTCCATGTCCTGAGGATAAGAAGGTGTTGGGCTTGTCCCCTCACTCTGATGCTTCTTTTTTAACTCTTGTTCTTCAAGTGAATGATGTTCCAGGGCTACAAATCAGGAGAAATGATAAGTGGTTCGCTGTCAAGCCTCTTCCTGGTGCTTTTGTTGCTAATATTGGAGATGCCTTGGAGGTACTTTATTCATTCATTCTCATTCTAATGTATACACCCACACAAACCATATACTTTGAAAGAGAAGTTACTTATCTGTATATATATATATTGTGCCGTAGATATTGAGCAATGGAAAGTACAAGAGCATCGAGCACAGGGCAGTCACAAACACAGAGAAAGAACGCTTCTCCATTGCAGCATTTCATGGTCCAAACACTGATGCCACAATTGGACCACATCCAGAGCTTGTTTTGAAGGGTGAGCCACTCTACAAGAGTGTAGATTATGAGAGCTACATGAAACTTTACTTCGCATCTAAATTGGATGGGAAGAGCTTCCTGGGTCGCATGAAACTGAACAAATAATGTGACTTGTACCTTATGTATTTCATTATCGCTCTGTTTTAGAATAAAATGCGCACGTAATTTGACTATATATTCACCATTAGATCATAATCTTCAGCTTGTGTTCATCTCATATAATTACAGGGAGAAATCAGCAGCACAAATATATATACACACACAATTATAAATGCATTATTAACACCATGAAGTAAACTGATATGAATTCAACTGATAATAAAAACAGAGTAGTAAGGCATCCTAATTCCGTGATCACCATTTTGCCCTTTTGCCTATCATTCGTTGTTTTTTTTTTTGAAAAGGTGGATAAACTACTTCAATTAACTAAAAAGAAAACATACTGGACACTGACACAGAAACAACAAACCGCTCCCACCACCAGAAGTGATACAAGAACGAGCAAAACAAACCACTAGAGGATGAGGATCATCCTTCGAACCAAATCACAAGAAAAGGACTACCCCAAGTGATTGACGGGTGCCTCCTCAGCAGAAGTGTCATCCCTGTTAACTAGCTCCTTGAATCAAGGGACTCGAGGTTGTGCCTGACAATAGCCATGGTGTCTTCCATTTTTATCTTGACGTTATCTGCAAGAGTATCGAACTATGACAGAAGCATACGATTAATACTTAGGACAATACAATGTGTAGGCATAATTTTAGCATTAAAAATTCTATCATTGCGCGCAAGCCAAATATTCCAAACTAACGCCTTGATCACTAAATCCACCGCGAGCCTAAGGACCGGCCTCACAGAGCATCTCCAATCAACCCATAAACAGCTAATCGAGCTTGGAGGTTGAAGTAGAAGCAGCATCCTGCAGAAGTAGCTCCACACCTCTCTAGCAAACGGGCACTTGAGGAACAAATGGACAACAGATTTGACATCCGCGTGACACATCACACACGTAGCAGTTGGAAGATTGTTACAACGCCTGATCTCTAGGTTCTCTAGCGATAAAATTTTATTCTTCCAAACCAACCAATTAAAAATGTTGATCTTTTTGGGACATTTACTTTTCCAAAAGAACCTCACTATTTCGCACCTCAAACCCCCATCATTTAAGCAATTGTAGAGAGATTTCACCGAGAACACACCATTACCAATGATGGACCATCTTTTTTTTTATCTTTCTCATCCTGCCCTTGAGCCCTCCACCTTTCGTAGATTTGCACAATATCCTCCTCTTGCCAAAAAGGATGCTCCTCAAGCAGATGGCCCAGCTTATTGAATGTCGCATCATGCTGCCTACCTTTACTAAAAAGAGCTGGCCAAATGTTCATAAGAGCCCTATCATTGAGCCATCTGTCTTTCCAGAAAAAGGTCTCAGTGCCCGAGTAGATCTCACTAGTAATGCAACATCTTAAAGAAGGGAGCACACTTAAGACATCTCTCCAAAAGAACGACACCCTCTCTCGAAGGCCAGGAAATAAATTCCACCTCGCATCTCCATAATTAAATTGGATCACCTCAGTCCCTCCCCAATTGTGATTGTTTAAGAACTTCCACCACCATTTCCCTAGCAACGCCTGATTAAAATTATGCAAATCCAAAATCCCCCAACCACTTTGCTCCCGAGCGTGGCAAAGGATCTTCCGACTCACTAATCTACAACCCGGTTTGTCAATTTCCGGTCCCGACCACAAAAAGTCCTTCTAATCCGATCAATCGCTTTGATGACCAAAGTAGGCAATCTGAAAATAGACATCCAGTATATTGGAATTGCGGAAAGAACAGAGTTGACCACCAATGTATGCCGACCTCCAATAGATAGATGGCTGCATTTCCAGGAGGACAGATGCTATCTCACCTTTACGATAAGGCCCTCCTAATCTTGCTTGTGTGGCCTACCACCAGATATTGGTATGTCCAAGTATGTTACCAGGAGAAACCCAGTTGTACAGTTCAGAGTTAAGGCCGCTGCCTCATCCGGTAAAACTCCTGACTTGACAGAGTACAAACATGTCTTAGAGAAATTAGCTTGTAGGCCCGACAACCCTTCAAAGAGGTAAAGAATAAGTTTGACAATTCTGAGATCCTCCAGCTCTCCTGAGGTCAAAATAAGCAGGTCATCCGCATAGTGGAGGTTGCATCTATTTTTAAAGGGACCCAACGGCACATCCACAAGAACCTTTGCTTCCAGCGCATGATTGAACATCGTACTAAGCACATCCGTAACCAAAACGAACAACAACGGAGATAACGGATCCCCCTGACGCAATGCTCTTTGGTACCGAATATATCCATTTGGCGACCCATTGACCAGCACGTTAGTTTTAGTGGATGCAAGGATAGTCTCGATCTAAGCTAGCCACTTCGCCCCGAATCCCCTCGCTTTGAGAAGATCCAACAAGAACTCCCAATCCACAAGATCAAAAGCCTTCGCAAAATCAACTTTCAAGATATACCCACGCAGCTTTCTCTTGTTCATACTAATGATCAGTTCCTCCGCCGTAGCCACATTATCCAGAATACATCTACCCTTTAGGAAGGCAAGTTGGGCATTATCCACCAGCTCATCCATAACCTTGCTCAGCCGTGAAGCTAAAATCTTCGAGATAATTATAAGGGATGAATTGATAAGGCTGATAGGTCTATAATTCCCCGAGCCTTCGGGGGACGCCAGCTTAGGGATGAGCGCAATGTTAACCCAGTTAATCTTCTCCAAATTAGCCCTACCAAAATAGAAATCCTTATATAGCTTGAAGATATCCTCCTTGATTGTCTCCCACGAATGTTTAAAGAAGTGTATCGGGAACCCGTCCGGTCCTGGAGCTTTGTCCCCCCTAAACTGAAGACCGCATCTTTGATCTCTTCCCTTGTAAAGGGATGCTCCAAATCAGCCAACTCCACTTGGGTTTTGTAAGCTAGGAGATTGGGAAGATCTACTTTGAAGCGCGAAGACCGCTTACTGCAGAATTCCTGTTGGAAGTGAGACACAAAGATTCTCCCAATTCCTTTTGGATCCGAAATCAGCCTCCCATCTTGACTAATTCTAGGAATTAGATTCCGACATTTCATTCCGACATATTCTCTTCTTGCTTACGAATAATCGCCAACGATTGCAAAAGATGTTGCTCATGCGCTAGTTTGTTAAGCAGAAGCCACCTAGATTCCTTAAGAATGCCCAAGCTCTCCACCTCTTATAACAAATTTAACTTTTGAGTTTGATTAACCTAAAGCTATCCTTAGCCCACAGCCGTAGACGTTCTCTAAGCCCAGCCAGCTTTTTGGATATCACAAAAGCCCCACAGCCCACAGGCGCCATCTTACCCCACCACTGTTGAACCAGATCCCCGAAGCCCTCTGCCGTATACCAAACTAGCTCAAACCTGAATGACCTCGGAATAGAACAATGTCCCCCCACTTTGAGCCGAATAGCGACATGATCAGATCCCAATCGAGGGAGGCTTTTTTGCAACATATGTGGGAACCGAGCCGATAGCCTGCCCATTTGTCCAAGAGTATCTCCTTCCTACCGCATGTGGTTCACAAAGTTGGAGATCCCACTTAAACTGATTAGCAGGTCCGCCTGTCTATTTGTCCAAAAGTATCTCCTTCCTACCGCATGTGGTTTACAAAGTTGGAGATCCCACTTAAACTGATTAGCAGCGCGAATCTCTTGGAGATTATGGTTCCCAGATGGTTTACAAAGTTGGAGATCCCACTTAAACTGATTACCGCATGTGGTTTACAAAGTTGGAGATCCCACTTAAATTGATCCAGTTTAGAGCCTCCAATCTCCCTTCACATAACTTACAAAATCGAATCTAATTTGGACTCTTGCAAAAAACGCACCTCAGCAAAGTAGAGACTAAGGAAATCTTTAACAAGAAATCTTTTTGTGGGTCTCCCCAGACTCTTCACGTTCCGAGAGATATTATTCATGAACATTGATCCGAAACGCGGACCTAGCTCAGGAGAGGTCTCCGCCTGTTCTAGCACCTGGGTAGATCGTGCTAATTCTAACGTACACAGACTATTTAGACAAACACTAGCCGACTCGGTAAAATCAATACCACATGCATTACAATAGCTAGATAGTTGAGCATTAGACCAATCTCAAAGAAGAAGAGGTTTGGAAATAATACCTTTTGAAGACCCTTCTTGAAGGATTTTCTTCTTTGTAGATCTTGGCCGTTCAGGAATAAACCCTACCTCTTCATTAAATCTTGACGTTGGTTTCTTCTGTCTTTCACTTCTCCTAGAGCCCATAGGACGATCACGATGCCCCGATTGGCTGCTACTCTGAAACCCCAGCATTAGTTCCCGAAAATTTCTCTCAAATTTTGAAGCCGACTCATCCGAGTCACCCTCCAGATCCGAAGACAATTTATCTGCAGAATGTGAGTCCACATGTGATGGCACATCAATAACACCAGGCAACCCAAATATATGTTGATCCACCTGAGAACCCAAGCCCACCTCCCGGCCCACCTTAGGCCCGCTGCATGTATGAGAGGTATTAAGCACAAAGTTCACCTCACACATTACTGGATCCTTAAACCTATTCTCTTCATCGGCCTGCAAACCATCCTGACCCATTCCTAGTTTCTGGCCCACCACATTAGCTACAGGGTCCATCTCAAGCCCATCTTGACCGAAGCCCAATTTCTGGCCCAGCCCATCTACAACAGGGATCTTCTCAAGCTTACCTGGTGGCCCAACTGGAACCATCTCAAGCCCAAAAGATGGTCCACCACCAATCCCCAACTTGTCCCGCGAGTCAATCTGGCCAAGACCATGTTGATTCACCCAGACAACTTAATCTGATCTTGGTCCACCATCACTCTTGGCGCCACTGCATCAATCCCGGGCCCGATAACCTTGGACCCTATAGCCTCCACATTCGCAACAACCTCGACCCCTCCTGACGTTCCACGTGTATCAACCTGATCTGCGACATGCGACGCAGGAGTGCGGACCCGCCATCGTTCGACACATCGATCCATCAAGCCATGCATCTTCATCTTGTCACTGTCTTCCAGTCAAATCCTCTTGGATGTCTGAGCCCCTCCCTGTGATCTCGACTGCCTGCATGGACCTCCGGTCGAGCCTGGTTCGTCAATTGACGGGGTCCTCCCCGCGACGAACCACCGCGGGAGCTTTGCTCAACCGGCGGTAACCGCCTTGCAGGATGCTGTGAACCTCTCTGTGGGAGCTACGCTCAAACAACGGAGGTTGGGACGTAATAACCTTCCTTTCACCCCAGGCTCCATCTCGCATCTCTGAAGAATGATGACACCGCCACCACTCTCTGGCCGTGTCATGCTTCTGCCTCGCAACTCCATCGAGCTTTTACTAGCCACTTCCTGTTCCCTCACGGCCCCTGCTGTCTGTTTCTTCGGATCTGAGACCTCTGGCTATTTGCCTTTCTTAGCCCTAGTTACCGAATGTGTGAATCGTTGCACCGCTAGCTGGCTCTCGTCCTCTTCAGTAACTTCTGGTAGGACATAGCTCCCAGCTGCTCGATCGAACGTCGGAGAGGACCAACGTTCCTCCGTGATCAACACTTGATACCTTCTCATACCAAACGAGAAGTCTAGTCCAAATGGCAACACCATCCCCCGACGACGACGCACCACCACCGTCACGAACCTCTTATGTGTCTTTGACAGCTTAGATAGGGTAATCAGGTTCCGCATAGGTCTCATCACTCATTCAATGACGCTCCAGCACCAACCATGGGGGGGAGGTTCCAGATCGTCATCCACTGTCCATCTCCATCGCCACGACCAAGCGCCCCAACCTCCGCCATCTAGTGAGCCAAGTCAACAGTGCACTTACCATCTTTTGTCATAATGTCGAACGTCCCAAGCTTGACCACTTCCCTCACTTCATTCCAATTCTCAAAAGGAATGAGGAAGGACGTCTCATTCAACAGCACAATAGGACCAGCCATCTCGACCGTGAGGACTGAAGGGATAACCTCCAGCACACTCCCCTCGTTGACATACCCACTTACCAAGGAGAGAACAACAAACTTGGCGAGCTCCTCCCTCAAGTCAAAGCTTACCGGCGAGAGGGAGATAGAGAGAGATGCTCGGCAAACAGTAGGTCGAGACGACCCAGCAGAGAACGATCCTCCAGCCTACACCTCTCGAAGAGGCAACACCTCCTCCGAAAGCCTCACCTCCGTCCTCTCCAAGTCCGCAACCCTACTACCCACTAGTTTAGACCTCACATGAATTCTTCTCCTTCTTGGGGTTCTCCTATCTTCCACTGGGCACCGTGCAGCAACATGACCCACCCCGAACATCTAAGGCACACAACTCGGTGCCGGCACTCCGCCGTAGAGTGGGAAGTTCGGAAACAAATGCCGCACGCTCCGTCAAGCAGGGACCTAGGTCGCTTAGCACCCAACTTCACATTTCGATCCATATTATGGGAGGTCCCCCTCTTCAAGGTTGAAGAACGCCCCTCCGATGAGGACGAGCTGACAACCTGGGTATACGACAACCCAGCCGTATCTGCCCCATCGCCGTCTGAAGCCTTCCCCCTTCCAACCTTCTCTGCCACTTCGCTGTCCTCTTTGCTCACTGTCCGCCCACCGGGATCGCCGCTCCACAGATCACCCAGCAAGCTCCACTTCATTGTTCCGCTCTTATTAGCACTTGTGAGTTATGAGTGCTCCTCTACTCATGTTCATTGTTCATGGTTCATTGTTCATTGTTCATTGTTCCATTCGTCTTTCTACGGATGTTTCCCAGCTTGGTACAAACTTGTTTTAATGGGATTGGGTTCTTCATTTTCTTCTGTAAACATGCATTTCTGTTGTCTTATCAGCTATGAAGGACTACCTGGACACTTGATTTGTTTTGAAGGTTTGGTCTTGGCCAATCATGCATGGCATCCAAAGGTCTCTTTAATAATAATAATAATAATGATAATAATAATAATCAGTAGAAGGCATAAAACATAACATTTTGATAAAAAGTTACCTGTGCAGAGCAAAGTTGTGAAAAAAAATCATGAATGTTTATTGTTTTCTGACCAAACAGAGCTTCCAAAATCTCATCAGCTCCTGTAGCCTGTAGTGGCTTTAACTGGATTGAGTGGTCAATGGAGCACTGAAGTTAGAGAGAGATATGGTCCATCATCTCATTCCAAGATTCCACAACATGATGCTCATGCAGTAAACGTGGACGGTTATGATGGAAGGAGGAAGAAGCTCAGTAACCTCCATTGTTCTCCACCTTCTCCCTTTCTCTTTCTCACTCTTCTTCTTCTTCTTCTTCTCTCTCTCTCTCTCTCTCTCTCTCTCTCTCTCTCTCTCTCATTTCTGTGTCTCTCTGAGAGAGCCTTAATTATTTAAATTAATTATTTTTATTTAATAAGCTCCTGCAAGAGTGATTGTACTTTTAGATGTTTCTCATAACTAAGAGATTTACTCTCATTCGCCACATCAAGAACGCCTAAGTCATTCATAAAAGCAAGTTTTTTGAGCTTATATAATCAATCTGGTAGTCATTATTTTTATTTTTTTATTTTTGATAAAAATAAATAAATCACAAGAGAAGGTGAAAAACAACAACAGTCAACACTAACAAACAGATAAAGAAAAACAAATTAAGAAGAATGCAACACCATTATTTTTTTTAAACTCCTCCATTTTTTTAATATTATGTTACAGATATTATTAGGCTTTGTAAATTGGGATTTATTCATTTTATTATATATATATATATATATATATATATATTAGGCCTTGAAATTTCATTGGCTCTTTAATTCAACTTTCATGAATATGGCTTTTAGTAATCTAGAAATCTCAGACTTTTGTGCACGATTTTGTGAACGGTAATTGGTGGGATTGGTAAATGCTGACGTCCATCCTTGGACTTTTGCCTCAATTGCGCTATCTTAACTTTGGGAATCATTGAGCCAGTCTCCAAATACCAATATATTTGGAGGATGAGCTCTCTAACTAAACATAGTAGTACTCCAATCAAGTTCTAAACCAAACAACGTCGGATAGACCTTTATGGATCAGAACAACATGCCCTCCAGGATTATCGGCAAAGAGTCGCCAAATTTGATCCGATCTCTGCCGGTGGACAGCGTGCAGGTCCTGGCCTCATCTCTCACTACCTCAGATCACATCCCTACAAGATACATCCGACCCGAAGCCGAATCCGAGCCGGTCATCATCCCCGGTGACGCTGAGGAAGACGTCCCAGTCATCGATTTCCACAAACTACTAGACCATGAACTCTCCAAGGCCGAGTCCTCCAAGCTCCACCTGGCTTGTCAAAACTGGGGCTTCTTTCAGGTCCCAACTCTTCACAATGAATCCAAGCAACCATTTTTTTACTTTCAAATTTTTTTACAAAAAGTTTACCATTTCATCAAATGCAGTTGATAAACCATGGTGTTTCCGAGGAGGTGATTCAGAAGATGATGTTTGTGATTGAAGAGTTCTTCAAGCTTCCATCAGATGAGAAGATGCTAGTTAAGCAGCGTCCTGGCCAAGTTGATGGTTATGGCCAGTTGTTTGTTATCTCTGAGGAACAGAAGTTAGACTGGGCTGACATTCTCGTCTATCGTACCTGGCCTCTTCATTTGAGAAAAATTGGACTATGGCCTACAAATCCATCTAGTTTCAGGTTTTTTTTTCTTCTTTTTATTATTATTATTATTATTATTATTATTATTATTATTATTTAAATAAATATATAAACCACAATTTTATTCAACAAACAAAAACGAATATAGACTGTTGTTATTATTATTATTATTATTATTATTTGCTCTGTTTTCTTTTTTTATCCTAATCTTAATTAAACAAATATTTAATTCTTTAGGGATGCTTTGGATGAGTATTCCATGGAGGTGAAGAGATTGGCGAATTGTCTTCTTGGACTTATGGCTACAAACTTAGGAGTTGATCCTCCAGAGATAACAGCAAATTTAGAGAACGGATCTCAATCTGTGAGGATAAACTGCTACCCTCCCTGTCCTGAGGATAACAAGGTGTTGGGCTTGTCCCCTCACTCTGATGCTTCTATTTTAACTCTTGTTCTTCAAGTGAATGATGTTCCTGGGCTGCAAATCAAGAGAAATGATAAGTGGCTCCCTGTCAAGCCTCTTCCTGGTGCTTTTGTTGCTAATGTTGGAGATGCCTTGGAGGTAATGAATTCTTTGATTCTCTTTCAAATATATGCACGCACAAGACCCATAGTAATATTGTAAAAGAAGTAAATTATTTGTTTTTTTTTGGTAGATAATTAGCAATGGAAAATACAAGAGCATTGAGCACAGGGCAGTCACAAACACACAGAAAGAACGCTTCTCTATTGCAGTATTTCATGGTCCAGAGAGAAATGGCACAGTGGGACCCCATCCAGAGCTTGTTTTACAGGGTGAGCCACTCTACAAGAGTATGGACTTTGAGAGTTATATGAAACTCTACCTCACATCTAAACTAGATGGAAAGAGCTTCTTGGGTCGCTTGAAACTGAACAAATAATTCAACTTGCACCTTATGTATTCTATTATCGCTCTGTTTTAGAATAAAATACGCGTGCAATTTGACTATATGACCACCATTAGATCATAATCTTCAGCGCGTGTTCAGCTCAAAAAATTAAGGGAAAAATCAGCAGTACATATATGCGCAATTATACATGCATTATTAACACCGTTCAGTAAATTGATTTGAATTCAATTGATAATAAAAACAGAGTAGTAAGGGATCCTATTTCGGTGATGGCCCCTTTTACCTATCATAATATCATTTGTCCTTGTACAGATGATTCCCAGCTTGGTACAAACTTGTTTTACTGGGATTGGGTTCTGCGTTTTCTTTGATAAACATGCATTTCTGTTGCCTTATCATCTATGAGGGACTACTTGGACACTTGATTTGTTTTGAAGTTCAAGATAGACTTGCTGAATCATGCATGGTATCCAACGCTCTCTTAGGGTTTGAACGATCAATAATAATAATAATAATAGCCAGCAGAGTGATATCACTATAAGCAGTAGAAGGAATGAGAGATAATTGTTCAATAAAAAGTTATCCTTGCAAAGCATTGTTAAAAAATCATGAAGGTTTACTGTTTTCTGACTTAAGTTACTTAACAGAGATTCTAAATCCCCATCTGCTGCTGCAGTGGCCAGAAATGGATTGACTGGTCAATTGAGAAGTGGGCTGTGTGTGAGAAAGAGAGAGAGATGTGACCCATGCAAGATTTCCACGACATGATACACACGCTGTAAAAGTGGACGGTTGTGATGGAAAGACGAAGAAGCAGAATAACCTACATTATTTTTGGCACCGAAAAAAAAAAAAAATAGACTAAAGATGAACTTCAAAACTATACTATACAATCACAAGAGAGTGAGCGAGTGAATGTAAAAAAAGTAGCATTAGCAATCCCATACATATCATTAGCAACCACTGTGTGGCTGTACTCGTTGAGAAAAAGATTTATACACAACGTTTCTTAATCACAGCAGCCATGAACGTACTTATCTAAAATACCCTTCCTTACCTGCAGAGCTGAAACTAAAGACAGTGGGATAACTGGGGTATTAACATCCAAATGTATAATAGTGTGAATTGATTTCTAATGTTTGGAGACATTTTCTTGAGATGTTTGTGCTTTTCTTTCACATATTTTATTTGCTGTTTTCTTTGGGTTGGGTCATTGATTTGAGTTTGTTACTTACTCCGAATGTAATGCCTTTCTACATACACTGCTAGCTTATTGGCTGTTTTCCTGAACCAAGGTTTACTGGATTATTAATTTCTTGCAGTTGGCTGGATATTACTTCTTCGGATTGGTTTTGTGCTAATTTTGATTTTTGGTGGTCAGGTGCTTCAAATATGCTCTTGATACTGTTCTATTAAAAGTTCTTTTAGTTTTTGATGGATGCAATTGGAACCTTGGTTAATGTGTTTTCTTGTAGCAAGTGTGCTTCCAAAACCGAAGTTAAGATTTAGCATGTTTCCATTGAGCTCCTAATTTATTGTTATGGTGGTTCAAATTCCGTCCAATGGTGCTAAAATTTCTAACTCCATTGTCTTTTTGGAACTATAGCAACATTTCTAAGCTAAAAAGATCCATCTTTATCAATAAATAGCTCTTCGTTATCCATTTGCATATACTACTTATCCACATATTTTATTTATAACTGAATAATTAGCTCTTTTTTTATCAAAAAATAATTAGCTCTTTATCCACATCGGCTAGAACTCCGTTTAGTCAACTGAAATACTATTATTATTATACTTAATAGAACTAAACAGGGAGTAGCATAAGAAATCTTAAAATTGCTAGAAATGTGTTAATGGCCAAAAAAAATAAAAAATAAAAAAAAAAATAAATGTTCTGAACTATGCAATTCTAAAACTTGCAGTTTGATTCCTCTGGGTCCGGCTGAGTTGACCTCTGTCGCCTCTTGGTGAGCTTCTGCCTCGACTCACAGTTGTGGATCTTTGTTTGTGTTCTTTTACATTGTTTTGCTTTTCGTTTCGTTCAGCATCATTTACTGCTGGTGTTCTTCCTTCCCTTTTTCTTTTCTCCGTTGCTTTCCTCTTCCTTTTCGCTTGACTGTACATTGTCTGCTTTTCGACTTTTTCCTATCGAATAAATCAGTGGTTTATCCACTTTTATCAAAAACTTGCAGTTTGTGTTTGAGTGGAGATTTTAAAATTAAACTATGATCCTATGATTGAGGTTTGGACTTGATAAGATCATTACACAAGATTGTAGATATTATTATATATGCAATTCCTTTGACTGGAGTTTGTGGCTTTTGTCCAGATAAGATCATTACACAAGATTGTAGATATTATTATATATGCAATTCCTTTGACTGGAGTTTGTGGCTTTTGTCCACAAAATAAATAAATAATTCGACCTGGGCACAATTTCCCTGTATTGAATTTTGGAACCATGCATTTATCTAAAGCTCTAATATATTTCTTTAATAATAAGCTCCAAATAAACACAGTACTCCAATCAGGTCCTAAACCTAACAATTCACGGGCAAAAGCATCGCCGTAGACATGACCGCCGGGAACAATGGTAAAGCGTCGGAGAGGTTGATGGGATCTCTGCCAGTGGACAGCGTTCAGGCCCTGGCCGCATCTCTAACTACCTCAAATCACATCCCTACAAGATACATCCGACCTGAAGCCGAATCCGAGCCCGTCATCATCTCCTGCGCCGCAGAGGATGAAATCCCAGTCATCGATTTCTACAAACTACTCGATCACGATCTCTCCGACGCCGAGTCCTCCAAGCTCCACCTCGCTTGTCAAAACTGGGGCTTCTTTCAGGTTGGCAAAACTTTACAATGAATCCAAGCCACCATTTTTACTTTCTTTTTTTTTTTTTTAAGTTTGGCATTTCATCAAACATGCAGTTGATAAACCATGGTGTTCCAAAGGAGGTGATTCAGAAGATGATGTTAGTGATTGAAGAGTTCTTCAAGCTTCCATTAGATGAGAAGATGCTGTTCAAGCAGCCTCCTGGCCAACTTGATGGTTATGGTCAGTTGTTTGTTATGTCTGAGGAACAGAAGTTAGACTGGGCTGACATTCTCTACTTTTATACTTCGCCTCTTCATTTGAGAAAAATTGGATTATGGCCTACAAAAACCATCTACTTTCAGGTTTTTCTTTTTCTATTCTTCTGGTTGTAATCTTTATTAAACAAATATTGATATGTGTATTATTGGTTTAAAAATCAATTCTCAGGGATGCCTTGGATGAGTATTCTATGGAGGTGAAGAAATTGTCAAATCGTCTTCTTGAATTTATGGCTAAAAACTTAGGACTTGATCCTGCAGAGATGGCAGGAATGTTAGAGAATGGAGATCAATCTGTGAGGATAAACTGCTACCCTCCATGTCCTGCGGATAAGAAGGTGTTGGGCTTCTCTCCTCACTCTGATGCTTCTTTTTTAACTCTTGTTCTTCAAGTGAATGATGTTCCAGGGCTGCAAATCAGGAGAAATGATAAATGGTTCCCTGTCAAGCCTCTACCTGGTGCTTTTGTTGCTAATATTGGAGATGTCTTGGAGGTAATTAATTCATTGCTTCAATATATACAGGTACACAAACCATACAAATACTGTAAAAGAAGTAAATTGTGTGTTTCTCCCCCTTAGATATTGAGCAATGGTAAATACAAGAGCATTGAGCACAGGGCAGTCACAAACACAGAGAAAGAACGCTTCTCTATTGCAGCATTTCATGGTCCAAACACTAATGCCACAATTGGACCACATTCAGAGCTTGTTTTGGAGGATGAGCCACTCTACAAGAGTCTGGACTATGAGAGCTATATGAAACTCTTCTTTGCATCTAAACTGGATGGAAAGGGCTTCTTGGGTCGCATGAAGCTGAACAAATAATGCAATTTGTACCTTCTGTATTGTATTATCACTCTGTTTCATAATAAAATGAGCAATTTGACTAGATAAACACCATTTGATCATAATCCTCAGCTCATGTTCAGCTCATACATTTAAAGGGAAAAATCAGCCGTACATATATGCACAATTATGCATGCATGCATTATTAACACAATGTAAATTGATATGAATACATTGATAATAAAAACAGACTAGTAAGGTATCCTGAAATAGAAAATGAGTAGAAAAGACACCAAGGTTTAACGTGGAAAACCTAAAATGGGAAAAAATCACGGGCAGAGGAGTAGCATAAATGCACTATTTTGTAGATTGGTACTAGAGGAGATGACGAAGATGGCTGCTGTATTCCTATTTTTTTTGAAAAAAATAGATAAACCACATGCATTATAAAAATAAAGAGAGTACAACCATCCACTAGATGTGCAAAAGAATAGGCGAACAACAACAAAGAATTACAGGAGAGAACTGAGAGGAAACAAAGGTTGTATTTGATAAAATTCAGACACTCAAACCTCACACTTGTTTACACTCACAGCTCTTAGAAGATGATAACCAGGAAACAAACTTCAACAAGATGAAAATAACTTTGTTGACCTTTCTTACTCCACTACCATTACATATAAGAAGAGAAAAAGCAAAAAGCAAAAGAACACACTCCCAACCAGAAGATGACAACGCATACAACTAAAAAGTAAAAAAGCAAATGCTAGCTAGGATAACATAATGCACTAGGAAACAACTAGCTTCCCATGTCCAATCAGAGCACACAATTTCATACAACTCCATGCACGTGAACAGCTTGCACCAAAGCTCAATATTTGAGCCAAAACCTTGAGACTCCTGAGCAATCTTCTCCTCGAGACTTCTGATAAAAAGTTTCTGAGTATTCTCTAACATGCCCCTTATACTCAGAAACTCCTCACACCAAGCACTCCCCTGAAGTACTCGTGCTTTTGGGTTGATAGTGGTTTTGTAAACACATCAGCTGCTTGTTCTTCTGTTCGACAATGGATCAACTCAATTAAACCGTCGTTCACAAGTCCACGGATGAAATGGAACCTTGTTTCAATGTGTTTGGTCCTTCCGTGCAAGATTGGATTTTTAGCAATTGAAATGGCAGAACGATTATCACAATATATCACGGTTGGACTTATTTGAGCTTGATTCATATCTCCGAGAACCCGACGCATCCATACTCCTTGACAAGTCTGCGGAGGTGGGCTGAGACGTACTCGGCTTCGGTGCTTGACAATGCTATGATGTCTTGCTTCTTTGAGCACCCGAGAAAATGACCGCTGAACCCATAGTAAATACCCATCCGGTTGTGCTCTTTTCGATCATCCGACGAACCACTCCAATCACTATCTGTGAAGCCAGTGAGCTTGGGGTTACTCACACACTCATATAGCAAACCATGTCCCATCGTTCCAGAGACATAGTGAAATATACGCTTCACCGCTCCTAGATGGTGCATAGTAGGGCTTTGCATGAACCTGGACACAACTCCTGAGCCATCATCTCGACGCAACTTCTCGTTAGTGTTCATAGGGTTAGAGATGGACTTGCAATGAAGCATTCCATATTTCTTCAACAACCCTTCAGCATATCTTCTCTGTGAGATGAAAATGGACCCCTTTTGCTGTTTGACTTCTAAGCCAAGGAAATAATTAAGTAACCCAAGGTCCGACATTTCAAATGTGCTCAGCATTGCACTTTTGAATTCAGCTAACATCTCACCTGAAGAGCTCATGTAGATAATGTCGTCTACGTACATGCACAGGAGTAGAACATCACTAGTTCCTTTCATTTTTTTGTAGAGAGTTGGTTCATTCTCACTGCGCACAAAGCCCAACTGCAAGAAGAACTCATCTATTTTGGAATACCAGGCTCTCGGAGCTTGACGAAGCCCATAGAGAGCCTTCCTCAAACGATAAACATAGTTTTTCTTTCCTTCGACTTCATATCCTTCAGGTTGAGTCACAAACACCTCCTCCTTTAGCTCACCGTTTAGGAATGCCGATTTGATATCTAGTTGATACACAGGCCACCTTTGTTGAGCTCCAACGGCAAGAAACAATCGGATTGTCTCCATGCGAGCTACTGGTGAGAACACTTCGGTGAAATCGACTCCTTCTAGTTGAGAATAACCTTTGGCAACTATTCGAGCCTTCCTCTTGTTCAGTGATCCATCTGGGTTATATTTGGATTTGAAAATCCACTTTAAACCCACTGGCTTGACTCCCTCCGGTGGTGCAACCAATTCCCAAGTGTTGTTCTTTAAAATTGAGCTGATTTCTTCACTCATGGCATCCCTCCATTCTTGGCTTTTCATGGCTTCATTGTATGTGTATGGATCTGTGACACTTAGAGCAAAAGAGCATGAAGTATAAATATCATCCAAGGATCTATACCTCACTGGTGTTGTCTCATCTGAGCTTTGATTGAGTGATGACTCCGGTGAACTAGAAGTTGAGTCACTTGAGTGGTTGGATGGATGTAGAAAAGTCAAGTCATCAGTCTCATTATCAAGGAACACTAGTTTTTGAGTGGATGTGTTAACATCTGGCCAATCATACATGGCTTCTTCATGGAATGAGACATCACGGCTGATGAAGACTTTCCAAGTGGTAGGATCCAACATTCTGTAGGCTTTTGACTCCTCTGAGTAGCCAATGAAAATGCACTTGGTTGATTTCGGGTCAAACTTCCTACGAGAATGAGTGAGTGTTAACATAAACCCAACACAACCGAACACCCGATAGTGTTTCACGGTTGGCTTCTTCCCAAACAATACTTCATATGGTGTTTGGTTTTCTAGTGCAGTAGTAGGAGCTCGGTTGAGAATATGAACAGCAGTGGCTACTGCTTCTCCCCATAAAGCAACCGGCATCTTTTTCTCCATGAGCATGGTCCTTGCCATCTCTGTAACAGTTCGGTTTTTTCTCTCGGCAACACCGTTCTGCTGAGGCGAGTATGGAGCAGTTAATTGTCGCATGATCCTGTGATCATTACAAAAACCATCAAACTCTCGAGACACGAACTCTCCACCTCTGTCACTCTGAAAGGCCTTGAGTGGAAGTCCGAGCTGCTTCTCGAGACGTTGCTTGAATCCTTTGAAGTGCTCCAAGGCTTCTGATTTGTTTTGCATAAAATATACCCAACTGAAACGAGTATTGTCATCAGTTAGTAAGAAGAAATATACATTACCCCCAAGTGTAGGTGCTTGCATGGGTCCGACGAGATCTCCATGCACGAGTTCAAGTGGTTGTTGTGCTCTCTTAGCCTCATGTTTTGGATATGCAGTTCGGTGTTGTTTTCCTAGTGCACACGCTTTACATGCCTCAACATGTGATATATTAGGAAGGTCTTCAACAAGTGCCTGTTGAGCCATTTGTTTGAGACTATTTGAATTTATATGCCCACACCGCTTGTGCCATAGCTTGGATTTCTCTATCACCCCTTGAGTCACTTGAGCTGCACCAACATCCTCCATATCAAATGGAAAAAGCCTCCCAGCAGTCATTTTTACCCTTGCAATCTCCTTGGTGGTCTTCTTGTCTCTAATAATGCATTCTTCATCTTCAAACAACACAGAATATCCAGAGGACATCAGTTGTCCTACGCTAAGAAGGTTGTGTGCCAGCTGAGGCACAAACTGCACTCCTTTGATGTCGTTCTTTCTTCCACAACTTGCATGAAGAGAAACGGTACCTATTCCCTCAACTTCAAGAGTCTTCCCATCTCCAAGTCGAACCTTTTGCTTAGGTGTATCATCAAGTTGTTTGAAAAGGTCTCGATCTCCGGTCATGTGATTTGAACAGCCGCTGTCAAGAAGCCAGACTGTTGCCGCCGTTTGTTCTTCACATCCAAGCCCGGCACTCATCACAAAGAGTGAGCCTTCTTCTGGTGTCTTTTCCTCTTCACTTGCAACATTCGCCCCCTTGTTTCTAAACCAGCACTGTGCCTTCATGTGCCCGTACTTTTTACATATGTGGCATTGCATTCCTTGCTTATATCTTCTAGTGTCATCAAGTGCTTGATTTAAGCTTTCACTTGAGCTTCCATGCCATCCTCCAGTCCTTCCTCATCCTCGAAAACGCCCTCTGAAGGAGCTGCTCCCGCGTCCTCGTCCTCCATTGAATGAGTTCACCTCACTGGAACCAGCATGAAATGCTTTTTCCTCTTCATCATCCGGAGTCAAAGCTAACATGGACTCATGTGTCTTGAGAGAACCACTCAACACTTCTACCGATAGTGTTTTAAGATCCTTTGCTTCAATAATTGAGGAGACCACATGCTTAAACCTAGGTGCAAGGCTTCTTAGGATCTTGGAGACAACAACCTTGTCAGGTACCTCCTCTTCAAGCAATCTAATGCGGTAGACAATGTCCAAGACTCGGGTGATGTAGTCTTGCACATTTTCAGCATGCTTTATCTTCATTTCTGTAAATTCCTGTTGTAGTGCATGTACCTTCACTGAGATAACATCAGAGTTTCCTTGAAACTCTGTCTTCAATATCTCCCAAGCCTCTTTTGCTGTTGAAGCTGAGGAGATTCGGATGAGAATCCTCGCATCAAGGGCTTGCTGGATCAAGAATAGAGCTTTGGCATCCTTGTCAATGCTATCATTGTTCCTATTCTCCTCTTCTTCCTCTTTGAGTCCGTCCTCCACCACATTCCAAAGTTTCATTGATCTGAACATGGTTTTCATCATGAGACTCCACAGATTATAGTTGTCACCTTTGAAAATAGGAACGTTGGCTTGTGAGTTGTGTGAAGATGAGCTACAGTCGGCCATCCCGTCTCTCTGATACCACTGATAAAATTCAGACACTCAAACCTCACACTTGTTTACACTCACAGCTCTTAGAAGATGATAACCAGGAAACAAACTTCAACAAGATGAAAATAACTTTGTTGACCTTTCTTACTCCACTACCATTACATATAAGAAGAGAAAAAGCAAAAAGCAAAAGAACACACTCCCAACCAGAAGATGACAACGCATACAACTAAAAAGTAAAAAAGCAAATGCTAGCTAGGATAACATAATGCACTAGGAAACAACTAGCTTCCCATGTCCAATCAGAGCACACAATTTCATACAACTCCATGCACGTGAACAGCTTGCACCAAAGCTCAATATTTGAGCCAAAACCTTGAGACTCCTGAGCAATCTTCTCCTCGAGACTTCTGATAAAAAGTTTCTGAGTATTCTCTAACAGTATTACATGTAACTTCCGGGAAACGAGAGTAAACAAAACGGAAAAGCTAGCCTTCATCCTGATTGGGGTCTTTCTCACCGGTAGCACTTCTGCCTGTAATATAGGCACAGGGATTTGTCAACACAAAGCTGCGCTGAATGCTCAGACCAGAAACTTCGAGCTTTACTTTTTTGCTTTCAGGGGCTTCATCGGAATCTCCATGGGCGCCTTTCTTTTTGGTCGAATGAGAGAGGCCCACTACAAACCCTGCCTCTGCAATCCGTCGTGAGTACGGTTTTTTGGGATGTTCACATGGCCTCATCAATATAGGAAGATTTGGACGAGTGGCATCTTCTTTAGGATTAACCAACCCACCAATTAATTGGTTCAGGCCCGTGAGGTTTGTGTCTGGAACAAGAGGAGCAAGTGGGCCATTCGGATGATATAAATCCTCCAAAGGCTTGCTTTTGGAACGAGTGGAGCACATGGGCCCACTATCAATGTTTTGAAAGCTCATAGAAGCTTCCATCACATGGCTTAATCTCTCATCATTTTGCTCATCACGTGGCAACAAATTGGGCTCTATGGGAGGTACCCAAGTTAGCTTGGGAGAACATGGTGTGGGGCCCTCGTTCACTCTATGTAGATCTGACCACGGTTCGGTTTCTGTTCGGTTTCGGTTCAAAACAGCCGGTTCCGATTTTATAAATTATAAAACCGGAATCGAACCATAGTCATAAGATTCCAGTTCTCGGTTCGGTTCCAATACGATTCCGGTTCTGGTTCGGTTCTAAATAATTTAATTCCAATTAATTAAAATATATAAAAAAATATATTATACATATTTTTTATTTAAAAAAATAAAATAGAACCGGAACCAGCCGTTCGGTTCAGGTTCCGGTTTTCAACTGATAAGAACCTTAACCGGAACCTTAAAGTTCCGGTTCAAGGTTCCGGTTTGGAACCGAAACCTTTTTTACGGTTCTGGTTCTGTTCCAATAGTGACGGTTCCAGTTTGGTTCTACGGTTTGAACCGAACCACGGTCAGGTCTAACCCTATGGACGTTCACACCATGCATGGCGGAAGTGATGTTGGTTTTTCGAATCACATGTGCCTTATGTGATGCTTCTTTCGAGAAGTCAGTGGAACCTGATATCGCCGATGATTTATCAACATGCCTTTAATCCATAGCGTGTCTTATAAGCTGATCGTACCTCCATACTGACAGCGCCGAATGTTGGTGAACTGCTAGTCCTTTAGAATATCTACCATACCGCATCGATTGACCAACAGTCTATTGAGAACCCTCCGTCGATGATCGTCGGCTGCCTCCTGTTAGTTTGAATGTTAGTCTGAATTAATTTCGTGTTGATAATAATCCAATCTGGATTCAAACTGAATAAAGTGGTCCATGAATTTATCTAATGGAATTCTAAGTTAACTCTAATTGGCACTTTGGATAATGATCTACTTAAATTTTAAGTTGAGTTAATCCTTTGATGGTAAGGATTATATATCGTACAGCACCAGGGGTCCCCAATCTAACGTTCTTGAGAATACCCAGCCCCATTGATGGGAGAGAACATGATAGATTGGAAGAGACTTTGGTTTCTTCAAGTGCAGATCTTAGTCCCTTCATTTGTGCTGTTTGATTTGCTATGGCTAGAGGTAAGTGATCCTGCTTCCCCTACATATTAATTACTTAATTAATGTGACATATTAGATGTCATACTCTGGTTTTATAATACGACATATTTACGTGCTTAGATATCGTATGTCGTACTCTGATTAAATTTCTAACAGTTGGTATCAGAGCGAGGTTTAACCTCTGCTTAGCATTGATTATTATTATTATTATTAATGATCATATTTGACGATCTATTTTAATTAATAGATGTTATATTACCATGATTATTAGTTGTAATCATATTTGAGCACTATATCTTTGTTTAATAGATGCATGATGTTTTTCTTCTTTATGATCATATTTGGTTATTTATTTTAGTTTATATATTGGATATAAACATGCGATTATTTTAATTTTGCAAATAACTTTGCATAATGGAGTTACATGGAGTGTAGGCTCCAAACTCCAGGCCGTGCAAAGATAGTGTCCGATGTGACACTACCATGATTGATCATATAAGAAGTTAGGGTAAAAACCTAATATTAAGTTTATTATTTTATTTTATTTATAATTTATTTGATTTTATTATGTCCTACATTAATCATTATTTTGAATGATGTTTAAATAAAATAAATTAATGGATGTTTTTGCAAAATTATTTTGCTTTAAACAAATCAAGTGTGCTTTTGCATGTTGAACCCTTAATATTTATTTATTTATTTTCAAAGGGTTTGTCTGTATGAATTATTCATATATTAAGTGGATTAATTATAATTTGTATAATTAATTATTTACATTGAATTTGTTCATCTATATGGTTGGTATGTCATGTGATTGAATGAATTATTGTTAATTATGGAGTGGCCACAACATCCATGATTTTATTTTATTTTACTTTATTTTATTAATTACACATTAAGAGTGTGATTGATCACATTTAGTTTAAATGTCATGAATTGTAATTAATTATGATTAGTATAATAATTTTGCCTAGGGGTGGCAAAAATTCGGGTCCGGATAAAATCGGGTCCGGACAACTACTAATATAAATAGAAAAACTTGTGTCCGGACCCGGCCCGGTTTTAAATCCGGACAAATTTGCCATGTCCAAACCCGGTTTATTTTAAAACCGGGTTGTCCGGATGTTCAAATTTGTCCGAATTCTATAAGCTATTTTTTTAAGTTAGCTCAAATATTAAATTATACAAAAAAATAATTTAATTCATATTAAATGTAAAAAAACATCAATAATCCAAAAACTCAACTCAAATTATAGAAAAAAATCTAAGTGTTAATAGAAAAAAACAATATATGTTTAAAGTTTTTTTAGAAGAATGGAGCTTAAAAAACAAATGGGCCTAAAGTTGTGGGAACTTTTAAAGTTTTTAGGGGTTAAAAGGGGCCCTGTTGTCCGAATTTTCTATGTCCGGACCGGCCCGGATTTAAATTCGGACAACCAAGCCATGTCCGGACCCGGCCCGCATTTGCAAACCTTATGTCCATACCCTTTTTATTCCGGGCCGGACAAAACCGGGCCGGCGGGTTCGGACAGATTATTGCCACCCCTAATTTTGCCCCACAAGCATGTTGTTATGTTTCTCATAATTAATTAGGATAAAATAATAAATAATTTTTATTACTTAAGTCACCCACATGTATTAAGTAGTTTTAATTATTTATTAGTTTTATCAGGTGGCATGTTGTGATTCATTATGTTTGATATAATGATTTTGCCCACAGGGATTTTGTTATATTTACATAATTAATCAGGATAAAATAATGGTTAATTTTTATTTCTTAAGTAGCCCACATATATTAAGGAATTTTAATTATCCATTAGTTTTATTGGTGCTTGTGAATATGTTTTTGTATCTATATCTTTTTCCACATGGAGATTGTGATAACAAATTGATTCATGTTCTCTTTCTGTATAGCTTGCATTAGTAAGCATACGAACTTGTTTTATTTGCATTGAATTTGTTTATGCATATTGGCATATGTCACGTGATTGTATAAACTTCCTGATTTGGAAGTGTCATAGCATCCATGATCATGTAAATTATACATTAAGACTTTGCAAGATCACATTTAGGATTATTGACATATATTATGATTAATTATAATTAATAAATATACCTTATTTGGATTAAGTTTTGTTTATGTTGTTAAATTTCACTTGTGCATAAGGTTATCTGTCATGTGATTGTACGATTTTCATTTATTATAGAGTTGCCTCAACACCTATGATAATGAATAATTGTAAATTAAGCGCTCTTGCATGATCACATCTAGATTGAATGACATAAATTCATATTAATTATAATTAATATTTAGTAGTTTTGTTTGTATCGAACATGGTTTATATTTTGTATTGATAAATCTTTATTTACCAATAAGGTTTTATGTCATGTGATCGTATAGTTTTAATTGATTATGGACTAGTCACAATAACTATGATTATGAAAAACTATACATTAAGAGTTTTTACATGATTACATTTTGATTAATGACATTTGGAGATGCTTTCTTTCTGCGTTAAATTGATTTATATTTTATACTCATTATTGAACCTTGTTTATGCATACAGTTGGATGTCATGTGATCATGTGTATTAGACTAATTATGGAGTTGTCATGATTATGTAAAATCACACATTAAAGTGCATATATGATCACATTAAGATTAAATGACATAAGTTGTGATTAGTCATGATTAATATGATAATTTTGCCCCACAGGGATTTTATTGTATTTTTCATGAATAATTAGGATAAAATAATGAAGAATTCTTATTTCTTAAGTCGTCCACAAGCATTAAGAAATTTGATTATCCATTATGTTTATCAATAAAGATGAATCTATTGTGTGTTTATGTCTTCACCCACAGGAAGATTATAAATGACACTTGATTCATGTTTTAGATATGGCTTGCATTGGCAAGCATACCGATTTGTTTTCTTACCTCCATTTTGTTTCATAATCATGATTATTTTATTTGTAATAGTTTTAGTTCCAAGGTTTTTATATGATAATTGAATGTCCTCTATTTAAGTGATGATAACTATATAGTGTGAAAAGATCATTTCTTCTCTTTTTAAGTATATGGGCAATGTTTACATTATTATGAACTTTGAACTACATATTGGTTTGGACACTAGTATTTAGAGGGTGATTGTCTTGTATAATTATTATGAGTGATGTGATTACTTTGGAATAATATTTAATAAAATCACATAACTACTAGTATACGTAGTTAGTTCTTAAGTGTAAATATATTAAGGATTTGCTAAAGACTATTGATTTCTAATTTAGAACTTTGGATAAGCCATCTCTAGTATACTAATATTAGAGTTATTAAAGATACGATTGTTGCACTCAGTCCAAATACGATTGTTGCAATTAAAGATACGATGGGTTATTTGGACTGAGTGCAAAAATCATATCTTTAATTACATGGTTTTAGATTGTTGCACTCAGTCCAAATAGCCCTGCAGATAGCGTGGATTAAGAGATTTCCTAGAGGCTAAGGGTATAGACTCCCCCTAAGCACCCAAACGGAGCAGACCTCGGTGAGGGAGTAGAGAAGGGTCAACACATTGAAAAGCTCCCCAAAATTTGCCTAGAAACACTGTGAAAAGGGCAACTAACTAGGTTTGATTTTTCATTTCTTCTTTCTTAACAAAACTTTATATTTGAAGCTTCAGTATAAAAAAAATATAACTTCTACATTGAAAGTTTCTTCAACCAACAACTCTATTTTAGTATTTTTAACTCTTAAATAAAATATTAAAAGAATATTCTTTCCACTTCATAATTTATATATTCATACCGTCAACAACTTTAATCAACTTTAATTCTTTTTCACTTTTAACCATTGAGTTTAAATATTATATTATTTAAATATATATTTTATTTTTTATATTTGTTACGAATATGTATAATAAATTCTTCAGCAATATCTGTGGAAGTGGCAGTAATATGCCAGACTATTAGCCCCATATACTTCTAACTTCATTAGTTATATTTTGTGTGTTGTAGTTTTTTTTATTGTTGTCGATGACAATCTATGTTAAGACTATTTACTATATTTTTATTTGATTGTTCATGTAATTTACCCTAGTTTTAATGAATTTATATTTCTTTTATTATTTTCTTCAATTTTTTATTTCTTATTAATTAAAAATATAAAATTAAATTATAAGTTATTAATTTGATTAAAATATGAAATTATAAGTACAAATTTTATAATGATGTATATTTATGTGGCTAAAAGTAGACCAAAATTGTAAATTAATAACCCAAACTTTATTAAACAACTATTAAATAGAAAAAAAAAAGACTCTTGCTATAGTGACTCGTAGCTATTTGCGCTTCAATGTAGCAAAAATTTGATTTGGGGCACTGTTGGAGCGCGTCATGTGCCAAATCAAGGCATTAGCTTCAAATCCCATGCCCGGTTATAGATGCTCTTATAACCCCATTGTTGATATAATGAAAATTCAAGTGGCTTACCGGTCCTGTGATTTCCTAGCACTTAATTGAAGACGTTTTTCAAGCTAAAATTGGTGTCTCGCATTTGTGTGGTAGTCACGGCCCAAACTAGGCTCATCGGACCAGGTGCGGGGACAAACAATCACACACCCATAGTGCGTAGCACAATAGGCATGCAACGCCTCAGAATCTATCTCAAGATTGAACATACAATCTAACAAAACAGTAAATTCCAAAAGTCAAAACCAAAAATATACAAAATTTACCAAATACTAACTCAGAGTTTACAATATAGACAAAAATTTGAGCTCAAATTAGACTAGGGACATGTTTGCTATTGGTTCACTCCTGCTAAGCTATTATACTCCTGAGATGAAAACAAATAACAACCAGATTATGAGCTTGATAACCTAGTATATAATCCACTACAAATAATGGGATGATGTGAAATTTCGAGATTTAAAAAAAAAACAGAAACAAATCAAATCATATTAGATAGTACAAATATTTATCAAAAATATAGTTCATAAAATCAAAGTGGTCAACAAAATAAAATTTAATAACATACAAAAATATATGTCTCCAATCACTATAGCCAAAACAAAATATCAGAGATTATTTATTTAAACTCGGTGAATCGAGCCAGATTTTTAGAGCTCATTTGTTTACCCTAGGTTTCTTGAGCCAGATTATCAGAAACTGTTATTTTTTCACCGATGGTAACGGTGTGAAACTATAGACTCTTATCAGAGTTTCATGTCAACATGATCAGTGTTTGATTAACCTCCAGTGACAGGGTTAGTGCCTAGTTAATTGGAGACAAAACGTACTTATGTCAAAAAGACTTTATTATCCGAAAACAAAACAAAATATCAAAATTTCAGACAGAACTTCATGTAGGTCAGGATTTGCAGAATAATTCATCGAGAGAACATATGAACATATGCATGATCCCTTTTTTTATAGCAAAAACAATCCAATTATATTTAAAACAATTAATAAATTAATATATCAAGGATTAACAAATATAATCAAGATTGCAAAAATTAACAAAGTCAAGATGTGGGAGTTTATGTTTCAAGAAAAGAAAAACAATTTAAAATTCAATATATATTTAATATCAAAAAATTAATTAAAGTCCAACAACGATTTAATATTAATCGATTTAGTCCCTCTAATATAGTCAATCTGCTCCTTTGGTCCCTCTAATATGATTTGTCTGTAGGAGGTCCTTCTATTTTAATATTTGAAAAATGTGACTCCCTCTCTCTAATATAATTTGAACCTAGGAGGTCCTTATGAGGGACTTACATTTCTCAAATGTTAAAATAGAGAGATCTCCTAGGAATAAATTATATTAGAAGGATCAAAGGGGCAGATTGACTATATTAAAGGGACTAAATAGGGTATTCTACCAAGATTATAGAAGAAAACTTTAAAAATAATTTTAAAAATAAATGCATAAATTCATAATTGTCGGTAATAAAAGATTGTACATATATACATACATTTATATGTGGTGTTACTTACCTAATTAACGGCTGAACAAATTCCATGCCTTACACTGAATCAAGCATCTTTAATTCGAAACTAGGGGTGGCAAAAATTCGGGTCCGGACAACTACTAATATAAATAGAAAAACTTGTGTCCGGACCCGACCCGGTTTTAAATCCGGACAAATTTGCCATGTCCAAATCCGGTTTATTTTAAAACCGGGTTGTCCGGATGTTCAAATTTGTCCGAATTCTATAAGCTATTTTTAAGTTCGCTCAAATATTAAATTATACAAAAATAATTTAATTCATATTAAATGTAAAAAAAACATCAATAATCCAAAACTCAACTCAAATTATAGAAAAATCTAAGTGTTAATAGAAAAAACAATATATGTTTAAAGTTTTTAGAAGAATGGGCTTAAAACAAATGGGCCTAAGGTTGTGGGCTTTTAAAGTTTTAGGGGTTAAAAGGGCCCGGTTGTCCGAATTTCTATGTCCGGACCCGGCCCGGATTTAAATTCGGACAACCAAGCCATGTCCGGACCCGGCCCGCATTTGCAAACCTTATGTCCATACCCTTTTTATTCCGGGCCGGACAAAACCGGGCCGGCGGGTTCGGACAGATTATTGCCACCCCTATTCGAAACACCCTATATTGAGATTAAATTCCAAGGAAATCAGAACTCCTTCTGCACAAATAACAAGATTTAATGGGGTGCTTCTGAACACAATCACTAGAACATCTTATCCTATAGTAAATTAATAATAACTATAATTTCAACCAACGTTGTACACTCACAACTATGGGTTCTATTCTAATGGCAACAATAGCAATGGCAGAGAAATAGCATCAGGCTAAAACTAAACCAAACCAAACTAGAAACATTAAGGAATTACATACTAAAACTTAAGAGAATTATAGGGCATTGGAATTTTTGATAAATCAAGCTCCACAAATCAATGATTTGATCGTCAATTTAAAGGAAAACACCCACTAAAGTGGTATACATAAGACTATAATGCTAGCAGTAATAAAATATGGCAAGTTTGATAAATCAATAGAGTTTGGTTCTTGCATGCATGGCCATTTTTATTTCCCAGAACTCTCCCTTTCATGGGAAGCTAGCTCCCCATGTGTCTTCAACATTAACCAAGATACAATTGTTCTCTACTTCTCAACAAACTTGTCAAAAATCTCACTTTCATAGCAACAACAATATACATGCTCAACGAAAATTCAAAGGCATAGGGACAAACATAATTTATTTCCAAAAAAATTCCATTTCTCATATAACCCTTACATCACTGACCTTGATTTTCAAGAACATAGGAGTGTGGATGACATTTGTATATATGTGAAAACAAAACAAGCACTTAATTCTACTTACCAAACAGGAGGAGAGCTATAGATTTGCTACAAGCATCAATGGTCATAGTACCATAGAACTTTTAATAGTCCACAATTGATTGGCATCAATCAAGAGAGCAAAGAATAGCCTACCTTGACAATAAAGGAGAATTCTCTAGAAGAAATCCTCTCGATGACACTGTCGCCACTACCACGTAATAGAGGAGACAAAGACATGACATGATTCAAAATTCTCTTTTTTTTTTTAAACAAGTGAGACTGATTCATCAGGTAGTGGGTTATGGATCAGATATTCTAAAAAAATTTAGTGGTCATTGAGGGTAAGAGACGGGTTGGTGAAATAATAAAGGGAAAATTACTTATAAGTCCCTGAATAGTTTCATTTTCCCCAAACAGTCCTTCTGACATTTCAAAATTCCAAACAGTCCTTGCTTTATTAAGCTATATACTTTTTATCCTTGATGTTACCTCCGTTAGTCTATTTAATGTGTATTTCCACAAATGCCCTTGTCAGATGAAATGAAAAGTTTTGTTTTCAAATTCCCACCAAGAAAAATTTTCAAACTCCCACCAAGTCACAAATGGCCCTGTCAGATGAAGGAGATTGTCAAGGTCGTCATTCATGGAAGCGAGGTAAGTAACTACGATTTGTTTGGATTAGAGAGACGCGTCATTTGCCGATGGCGAGCTTGGTGTAAGATGTAAGGTTAATCTATATGTGTATTTGCAGAGTATTTGTGTTTTAATAGATAGTTTGTGTGTATTATTAAATGTTTGTGTGTATTATTAAACGTTTGTGTGTATAATAGCCAATTTCCATGTATTATACCCAGTTGATGTTTATTATACTACATTTAAATTTATAGTGTTTATTTTTTGTGTATTATACATAGTTAACGTGTAGTTGATATGTTAATCTGCTGGTTTAAACTTATGAATATGCTAGCAAATAGATGCAAACTATTAAACATGTGGGAAACATACCTTTGTCCTAAGATATAGAAGAAAGTGGAACAAATTATAGAAGACAATCACAATATCAGGGTGGGCCTATTTAACATCAACAACTACAAAGTTGTAGACAAGAACAACAACATAGTCAGCTTGTGGATATGGAAGTACTCCTGCAGAAGATGGGAAGTGTGTGGCCTCCCATGCAAGCATACATGTGTGGCAACATGCAAACATACGCAAATGGGGTTTTGCATGACATTGGGGTTTTTTTTTTATTTTGGACCATAATCACCATTCATATAATGCAGTCATAGCTGACTGAATGATATTGGGGTTTTTACACACATCATTCCTATTTACTACACTTGTTTTTGAGTATTATACGAATGTCTTGTGTATCACCAATGATTTCTGTGGATTATATATTTTTCCTGTTTATTAACTACATTTAGTGCATAATTTTATTAACCGTACAACTGTCAACACATAGCTTCCCAATGCCCTGTTTCAAGGGTATTTTGGTCATTTCATCACATGTGAGGATATTATAATGAATGGGGGTAGTATGGTAATTTCAAATGCCATTCAGAGGGTATTATCATCATTTCGTGAGCTTGGATTTGTGTTTCTTTGGTTAGGGGCAGTATGGTAGATTCTAAATCCACATAACTGTATTTTTAACACCATTTAAAGCATTTGGATTAAAAAAAAAACATTAAAGGATAGACCTTTTAGGGGGCGTTTGGTTCACAGTAATGATATATTACCATGGTAATGAGATTACCTTGGTAATGTGATCGGGAATGTTATATGCTTGGGAATGTTGTGGTAATGTGAGATTACCATGTTTGGTTGAGAATTTATATTACTGATAATCTTTCATTACTATGTTTAGTTAGTCATGGTAATCACCTCGATGAATATGTCAAATTTACCAAAAATACCCTTTACATATAAAATTTTGAAAAAAATATAATTTAAAAGTATTTAGATAAATAAATAATTAAATTATAATATTAAAAAAATTATTTTTTAACAATTTTTAAAAATACCTTTGTATTTATCAAAAATACCCCTACGTATAAAATTTTTAAAAAAATATAATTTAAAAGTATTTAAATAATTAATTAATTTAAATTATAATATCAAAAAAATTATTTTTTTATAATTTTTTTAAATACCTTTTGTATTTACCAAAAATACCCCTATGTATAAAAAAATTTGAACAACTTAATTTCAAGTATTTAGATAAATAAATAATTAAATTATAATATCAAAAAAATTATTTTTTTACAATTTTTTTAAAAAATACCTTTTGTATTTACCAAAAATACCCCCTACGTATAAAAAAATTTGAAAAAAACTTAATTTAAAAGTATTTAAATAAATAAATAATTAAATTATAATATAAAAAGATAATTTTTCACAATTTTTTTAAAAATATCTTTGTATTTATCAAAATATGTCTACGTATAAAAATTCGAAAAACTTAATTTAAAGTATTTAGATAAATAAATAATTAAATTATAATATTAAAAATAATAAAGGAAAATAAAAACTAGGGAGTGTAATAAGGAATAAGATTAAATGAGTGGGGGTATAATTGGAAAAAAAATACATGCCAGATTACCACCAACTTGGTAATCTGGATGGACACCTGTTTTGGTGGTAATGTGATTACCACCTTACTTGGTAATATTTCACTATTGGTAATCTTACATTACCATCAACATTATCATTGCTACAGTAACCAAACATGATAATCTGAACAGATTACCACCAGATTCCTGGTAATGTTTGCACATTACCGCGAACCAAATGCCCCCTTAGGGATATCAAAACTTGAAGGAATTTATTGTGATAATGCAAATTATATGGTGATGAATAGTTACTTTCCTGTTTTCAATATCATTATTCAACTTAATTATTATAATTAAATATTTAAATTAAATAACTTTCTTTAATTATTATAATTAACTAATATAATTTATTATTTAAATTAAAATTTTATATAAAATAAACAATAATTAATAAGGAATGGTCAAACATTTTCATTTATAAAATAATTTGAATATCATTATTCACTTTAATTATTATAATTTAATATCAAAAATAAATAATTCATTATTATTATTATTATTATTATTTTAAATTAATAATTCTTATTTAAAATTAAAAAGGAAAAACATGTTAAGCCAATGTATACCGTTAAATCTTGTACATGGGAATGGGCAAAATAAACACTTGTCTTTTGGTTATGCCCTTAGCCACAATTTGGATTGCCAGTAGTCTTCATATTTTGTTGTTCAACAAAAATTTAACTAGCATCATTTTTGTCCTATTAAAAGCGAACTCATCTCTTCTGGTTCTGGGACCAGGGAATATTTTGGTTCCAACTTATTAAAACTTGACATGTGTCCCCAATCACAATAGAAAAAATATAATAATATCATATTAGACACGTGTCAGAATATGATAGGTTCAAATTAATATATTCTCTGGTTCCAGAACCAGGGGAGATGAACTCATTAATTAAAAGCCACTAATGGTGAAAATATTGTGTTCATGTTTTTCATCTACTGCAATTCAAGTCATGATATTCCAACCACATTGTCTCTTTCAAGACTAGCTCAGTATTAGACCAAATTTGATTGTTGTATGGCTAATTCTTATTGGATTCTCAATTTTAGCTCTTACATCAACTGTCACTTGTTTAGAATATCTTCGGATCATGCCCCACTTTTGTTTGTAGTTTTTTATCACATTTTTTTTCAAAAAAAAATAAAAAAAATAAAACAAAGTTTTCACATTTGAAAACTTTTATTGGGATAATTATATTGTTATTGTGTTATTAATTAAACTTAAAATTACAATCCAAAGCCTTCTCCTCCGATGCACTGCATGGCTTTTTCTTGCCTAATAACTCACACGAGATCAAACCCTATAAATTGGAAAATTCCTTGCATGCTGTAGCGGTCAACAAAAGAATATTTGACAATTATGACAGGCGATCAAGAGTCAAGGAGGGAGTATGCAAAAGGGAAGCAACAGTATGCAGACAAGTGTCAGGGTTTAGGGTTTAGTCACGGAGTTTCCAGACTTTATTGTGGGATGATATGGTTGTAATGAGTGACGTAGAGAACAAGGCACCCAAAAAAGATTGTTACTCTTTCAATTAATCATCTTTTCTCTCTCTTTTGCCTCTTCCCGGTCTCCTTCACGTCTTCATCCATTCAGAATCCCTAGCCGCCGCCCCGAATCGCTACACATGCATTCCTTGGATAGGCCATCAAGGACATTGAGCTGAAAATTAGAACATTAGAAACTTCTCATGACTTAGAGAGTGATCCCACCCAATTGAATCTAGTACTAACGTGGATGATACGTTTCTTGATCAACATTCTTTAAAATAATTAAGCTTGACAATCTGGACTAATGCGATATATAATTTATTTTTGTAAAAGATCTATAAAATGAGGTCAGCAATCTGGACTAACGTGGATTCAAAATAATACTGCTATGAGATTTGGATACGAAAAGCTCCTCCAAAGTGCTCCTAGAATTTTTTATTATCATATGTATCATTAGGCCTTTATATCTGAATCAACTCTTTAAATTCTAACACGGCTCTTTTGAATGCTTTATAATTTCTTTGGCTCTTTTAAGTTCACTTTAATATTTGAATGGATTACTGATATCAATAATCTAGAAATCTCTGACTCTGTAAAATAATAATAAGTGGAATTAGCAAATGCTGAGGTTCACCATTGGACTTTGGCCCAATTTCTAGATTTTGATTGCCAACTACCTTCGGGTCTATTGGTACACAGGCTGCCGATAGAGCTCTCACCGAGTGATGAGAGTTCGATTCTTGGCTGGGGGCACATTTTTGGGAGTTGTGAAAAGTGGTTGTGTACGGGTGGTTTCAGCGCCCACTTGAGCATGGCCCCGTCCCCACTTGTTCCACCGAGACTTGTGCACGTCCCTGGGGTCTGATGCAGCGGTATACTCGAACTGTTGATTCACGCACGAATACCCAGTACAAGTCTTCAAAACCTGTTGATCAAAGATAGCCAGGAATTGGAAAAAAGAGAGTAAATTTTATTATTCAAGATAATAACTATTACAAAACTGATCCTACTCTCGCCCATAAGCTTACATTAAATAGGAAAAATAAAAGATATGAAAATAATCCTAAAAACGGAGATAATTCGAAAATATACTAAAAATGGTAAATTTTCAAATACCGGCAAGAAATAAAATTGTTAACAAAATAAATGCTAACGCCATAAACGGCTTACAAATCAGAGATTTCTAGCCAAAGTAATAGCGAAATCAATTATTACTAAAAATAGCAAAATCAGGGTTTTCGAGGTCTAAACGATGGAATTTGGCCAAAATCATGCATGACTCACAAGTTTGCATAGCAAACTGGTGACTTGTGTCCGTTGGCCCGTTTCCCATCAGACTAGGCCCAAGAAACCCAAAAACTCCACCGCCCGGCGAATTACTAAAATACCCTTATTACTTCAAGTCCCACTTCCTAAAAAAAATTTTCAATTTTGATTCTTGAATTTGTGAATAGCTGACAAAAAGGATGCTATTTAAGGATATGTTCTAACGTACATACTAAACACACACCAATTAATACAGTTGTAAACTAAACAACGTCCTCCATTATGGATCAGTGCACCGGACCCGTCGACATGGCCGCCCTGAACAATGGCAAAGCGTCGGAGAGGTTGATGGGATCTCTGACAGTGGACAGCGTGCGGGCCCTAGCCACATCTCTCACAGCCACAGATCACATTCCTACAAGATACATCCGACCTGAAGTCGAATCCGAGGCCGTCATCATCCTCGGTGCGGCAGACGAAGATGAAATCCCAGTCATTGATTACCACAAACTACTCGACCCAGAGCTCTCTGACGCCGAGTGCTCCAAGCTCCACCTCGCTTGTCAAAACTGGGGTTTCTTTCAGGTTGGCAAAACTTCACAATGAATCCAAGCGACCATTTTTTTCTACTTCATTTATATTAAAGTTAGGCTTTTCATCAAACATGCAGTTGATAAACCATGATGTTCCTAAGGAGGTGAGTCAGAGGATGATGTTTGTGATTGAAGAGTTCTTCAAGCTTCCATTAGATGAGAAGATGCTGTTCAAGCAGCGTCCTGGCCAACCTGATGGTTATGGCCAGTTGTTTGTTGTCTCTGAGGAACAGAAGTTAGACTGGGCTGACATTCTCATCTATCATACCTGGCCTCTTCATTTGAGAAAAAATGCATTATGGCCTACAAAGCCATCTACTTTCAGGTTTTATTATTATTATTATTATTATTATTATTATTATTATTATTATTATCAGAGAGCACCCCTTGCCCCCAACCAATGTTACATATATATATATATATATATATTCGGAGGAATAGTTGGATGCATTTATGCACCCATACCCTCTCTCTCTACTCTCTCACTGTCTCTAACTCACACACACACTCTCTCTCCGTCTCTCCATCCCTCTATATATATATATATGTTTATTAGTTTATATATATTCAGAGGAATATTTGGATGCATTTATGCATCCCTCTCTTCTATCTCCCTCCCTCTATATAAATATATTTTCATAATTCATTGGATCTTTATTTCCATTTTCCTAAAAATATTATTATTTTTACAAATTAATACTGATAGTTTAAGAACAAAAATAAAATTTATTATTTAGATATTTTATAAATTAGTTTAAATAACATAAAACATTCTTTTCCCAAAAAAATTATTGTTTGGTCCTAATTTATTACAAATTAATTTATATAGAAAATATATATATATATATATATATTTTAAATTGCGAATATTTATTGGTTGAAACCGTGGTTTTTATTAGTTATTTAACATATAAAATATACTAGGCATTCTCCCCGGTTTCACATCGGAGTTTTTAAAATTTTGCGAGGATTTTGAATCAATATCATATATAAAATAATATAATTAAACAACTCCTACTATAGAAACTATTTTATATCTTGAATTTCAAAGTTCTTATGGACATTTATTGCATAAATAATTAGGTGTAATTAATATTTTTCAATTATTAATATTATAAGTAATAAAAATAAAAACTTAAATGTTATAAAAAAAATTAAAATTTTTCTTTGAAACGCTCTCAAAATAGATTATACATCTACTTTAATAGTATGTATATATATATATATATATATATGTTTTAAAGAAATAATTATAAAAATTTAATATTTTGCCACTTAATTTTTTTTGAGATAAAAAATTGTGAATGTATATTTTTTAATTTTAAAAAAAATCTAAAAATTTTATAATTTTTAAATAAGCACCGCTTTCTTTGTTCTTCTGGTTCTGCCACTGATTATTATTATTACCAGGCATTTTCCCCTACTTCGCATTTGAGATATTAAAATTTTGTGAGGAGTTTTGACATAATATCATATATAAAATAATATAATTAAATAACTCAATTATTTTATACACTGGATTTTAAAGGTCATATGGACATTTATTACATAAATAATTAGGTGTAATTAATGTTTTTCAATTGTTAATATTATAAGTAATATAAATAAAAACTTAAATGTTATTAAAAAAAATTAAAATTGTTCTCCGAAACGCTCTCGGAGTAGATTATACATCTACTTTAATCGTATGTATAGATTATTTCTTTATTTGTTATTATCTTAGTTAAACAAATATTTATCAGTGTATTTGTTGGTTTTTTTAAAAAAATTTTAATTCTCAGGGATGCTTTGGATGAGTATTCCATGGAGGAGAAGAAATTGGCAAATTGTCTTCTTGGATTTATGGCTAAAAACTTAGGACTTTGTCAGGCAGAGATAACAGGAAACTTAGAGAATGGAGTTCAAGTTGCGAGGATAAACTGCTACCCTCCCTGTCCTGTGGATAGGAAGGTGTTGGGCTTGTCCCCTCACTCTGATTCTTCAATTTTAACTCTTGTTCTTCAAGTGAATGATGTTCCAGGGCTGCAAATCAAGAGAAATGATAAGTGGCTCCCCATCAACCCTTTTCCTGGCGCTTTTATTGTTAATGTTGGAGATGCTTTGGAGGTAATTTATTCATTGATTCTCTTTCAAATATATATAAGTTCACAACCCATAATAATACTGTACAAGAAGTAATTAAATTACGTCTTTTTTTTCCTATACGTAGATAATTAGCAATGGAAAATACAAGAGCATTGAGCACAGGGCAGTCACAAACACAAAGAAAGAACGCTTCTCTATTGCAGTATTTCATGGTCCAGAGAGTAATGGCACAGTGGGACCCCATCCAGAGCTAGGTGAGCCACTCTACAAGAGTATGGACTTTGAGAGTTATACAAATCTCTACCTAGCATCTAAACTAGATGGAAAGAGCTTCTTGGGTCGCTTGAAACTGAACAAATAATGCGACTTGCACCTTATGTATTCTATTATCACTTTTGTTTTAGAATAAAATGCGCGTGAAATATCCTCGCATCTAACCTAGTGGTTTATCCACATTTTCAAAAATAAATAAATAAATAAATAAATAATCTTCAGCGCGTGTTCAGCTCAAACAATTAAAGGGAAAAAATCAGCAGTACATGTATGAACAATTATACATGCAATATTAACACCACGCAGTAAATTGATTTGAATTCAATTGTTAATAAAAACAAAGTGGTAAGGCATCCTATTTCCGTGATGACCCCTTTTGCCTATCATTTGTCCTTTTACGGATGATTCCCGGCTTGGTACAAACTTGTTTTACTGGGATTGGGTTCTGCATTTTCTTTGATAAACATGCATTTATATTGTCTTATCATCTATGAAGGACTACTTGGACACCTGATTTGTTTTGAAGTTCAAGATAGACTTGCTGAATCATGCATGGTATCCAACGCTCTCTTAGGGTTCGAACTCAATAATAATAATTATAATAATAGTCAGCTGAGTGATATCACATTAAGCAGTAGAAGGAATGAGACATAGCATAGAAACCGTTGCTTTTTGGTGTTTGCGTGAAAAGTAGCAATCCTATACATAGCATAGCAAGTTAGCAACCACTGTGCGTGGCTTTACTCGTTGAGAATAAAATTTATACACAAAGTTTCTTAATCACAGCAGCCATGAACGTCCTTATCCAAAATACCATTCCTTACCTGTAGAGCTGAAACTAAAGACAGTGGGATAATAACTGGGCTATTAACGTCCAAATGTATAGTAGTGTGAATTGATTTCTAATGTTTGGAGACATGTCTGTGAGATGTTTGTGCTTTTCCTTCACGTGTTATTTGCTGTTTTCTTTGGGTTGCGTCATTGATTTGAGTTTGTTCCGGAATGTACTTAAGCGGAATGTACTACCTTTCTACATTAGTGCTAGTTTATTGGTTGTTATCCTGAACCAATCACTGGCTAATTATTTTCTTGCAGTTGGCTGGATATTGCTTCATCGGATTGGTTTTGGGCTAATTTTGATTTTTGGTGGTCAGGTGCTTCAAATATGCTCTTGATACTGCTCTATTAAAAGTTTTAGTTTTTGATGCATGCTATTGGAACCTTGGTTAATGTGCTTTCTAGTAGTAAGTGTGCTCCCAAAACCAAGTTAAGATTTACATGTTTACATTGAGCTCCTAATTTATCGTTATGAGTTCATGTTTTTTCTCATGGCTTTGATTTCATCAGTCATCTTCTATTTAATTTGTTCTATGATGTTTTTGTTGGAGTTTGTTATATTGGCTCAAATTCCAACCAAGAGGCTGTTCAAGCAGACTCCTGGCCAACTTGATGGTTATGGCCCAGTTGTTTGTTATCTCTGAGGGACAGAATTTAGACTGGGATGACATTCTCTACTTTTATACTTCGCCTCTTCATTTGAGAAAAATTGGATTATGGCCTACATAACCATCTACTTTCAGGTTTTCTTTTCTATTCTTTTTTTTTTTCCTTTCTTTCTTTGTCATAATTTTAATTAAACAAATATTGATATGTATATTATTGGTTTTGAAAAAATAATAATAATTCTCAGGGATGCCATGGATATTCTTTTTTTTTTAATAAAAAAAGTGGATAAACCACTACTTTATTGAAAAGAACCAACTCAAACAGACATAAAGCAAACAAACCAAAAGAACAAAGTACAAAATCTCTCACCAGGGGTGAGGCAAATACAACTAGGAAAGCGAGAGAAAAGTCACAAATAGGATAAAATAACTAAATAGATGAAAGCCACCATCTGGGAACACAGGTCTACTAATCTGTGAGAAGCTCTCAGCATGGGTTACTCTCAGGCAAGGTTAGGGTTTGAATCGCCGGAAATAATAGATACTCTAGCGTTGATGAAATTGAGGGAGCGCTTAATCTTTTGTGAGGCCTCAGAAAGGGACTATTGTTGATTGCCTGCCGACGCTGAAATCCAAAAGATAATCATATTAGCAATTTTGATCATAATCATGTAAGATGGTAATGCTAATAAATTAAAAATACGGTTATTTTGCTCGAGCCAAATATTCCATAAGATAGCTCTGGAACAAAGATCCCAAAGAGGTTGGAAATGAGTTTGGAAAGAAGGGATCCATGTGGTCCAAATCTTCGACAAAGAAGGAGGATTGAGCTAAATGTCGACTACTTGTGAGAAGAAGGACCAAATGTGTGATGAATAAATGCAATCTATGAAAAGATGACCAACGGTCTCGAGGATCTGTGACAGAGGACGTAGGTGTCGGTGGCATTTTGAATATTGCAGCCTTGAATATTCTTTGGAGGTGAAGAAATTGTCAAATTGTCTTCTTGAATTTATGGCTAAAAACTGTTAGAAATTGATTAATTGAAGAGAATAATTGGAAAAGGGTTGGAAGAATTGAAGCAAAGGTGAGAATGTTTGCAGCTGAGTATTGAGGTGATTCTGTTTGCTGTGTTTGTTTTTGTGTTATTCCAGTTTGTATACAGGAGTACAGTTGTATTTTTAGATGTTTGAATAACCGGTATTGTCGTCACCTATCAGGTGGGAGACAAATCAACGGCTGTGATGATGATCATCAAGGAGGTTGTTTTAAGTTCGAGGCAAAAAGTTATGAGAGGATCTGGATAAGAACGGATGGTTGAGATTTGATGATCTAGAGAAATGTTGTAAGTTCGAGGCAAATCAGGCTTGAGCGGTGAACGTGGTTAGATGCAGACGCGTGTGATGGTGACTCGGTTAATGTATCATTTTGGATACTGATGTTTGTGTAATGTATAAAAGAATATAGTTCAATTTTTTTTTGTAATGTTTTCTCGTGTGTTTAATTTCTGTGTTCTTCCATGCTTATATGAATTATCCTGATGAATAGAGAGATATTTGTGTTTTGATGTTTATAAGAAAGTTGTTCCCCTGACATATATTTTCTATATAGTAATTATCAAAAACTTGGGACTTGATCCTACAGAGATGGCAGGAATCTCAGAGAATGGAGATCAATCTGTGAGGATAAACTGCTACCCTAAATGTCCTGCAGATAAGAAGGTGTTGGGCTTCTCTTCTCACTCTAATGCTTCTTTTTTAACTCTTGTTCTTCAAGTGAATGATGTTCCAGGGCTGCCAATCAGGAGAAATGATAAGTGGCTCCCAATAAACCCTCTTCCTGATGCTTTTGTTGCTAATATTGGAGATGTAATTTATTGATTTTCTTTCGAATATCTACACGTACACAACCCATACTAATATTGTAAAAGAAGTAAATTATTTCCTCTGCCCCTTTTTCCCCCTTGGATATTGAGCAATGGAAAATACAAGAGCATTGAGCACAGGGCAGTCACAAACACAGAGAAAGAATGCTTCTCTATTGCAGCATTTCATGGTCCAAACACTAATGCCACAATTGAACCACATTCAGAGCTTGTTTTGGAGGATGAGCCACTCTACAAGAGTCCGGACTATGAGAGCTATATGAAACTCTTCTTCGCATCCAAACTGGATGGAAAGAGCTTCTTGGGTCTCATGCATGAAGCTGAACAAATAATGCAATTTGTACCTTCTGTATTGTATTATCACTCTGTTTTATAATAAAATGCGCACGCAATTTGACTAGATAAACACCATTTGATCATAATCTTCAGCTCACGTTCAGCTCATACAATTAAAGGGAAAAATCAACGGTACATATATACACAATAATGCATGCATTATTAACACAATGTAAATTCATATGAATACATTGATAATAAAAACAAACTGGTAAAGCATCCTATTTGGGTGTGGCCCCTTTTCCCTATCATTCGTCTTTCTACAGATGGTTCCCAGCTTGGTTAGACTTGTTTTAATGGGATTGGATTCTGCTTTTCTTTTCATAAACATGCATTTCTGTATTTCTGTTGTCTCACCAGCCAGTGAAGGACTGCTTGGGCACCTGATTTGTTTAGACGTTCAAGATAGGCTTGATGAATCAAGCATGACATCCAACGCCCTCTGGTTTTTCCAACTCAGGAATTATGTAATAATAATTATAACAATAATCAGGATAGTGATACCACAATAAACATAGAACAAAAAGTTATCCTTGCAGAGCAAAGTTGTTAAAAAATCATGAAAGTTTGTTGAGTTGTGCCTCATTCAGTGGGCTGCAAGCCCAAAAGGGGAAAAAAAAACAAAATAGACAACGGCACTATAAGATGGATTGCTAGAAGACAACCGGAAAGGATAGAGAAAGAAGGGTTTGGTTTTCTAGCCTTGGGAAAATTGAATCGTGAAATCATATGGGTTATTGCTCAAATTTCAGGTGGTGAATCCTTGCAAGTAGCTTTACACATTTACTAGGTTTGATTTTTCATTTGTTCACTCTTTAGTACTCTCTTAAATGTTTTTTCTTGGTGTTATTATTTCCTATCCATCCTTGAGAGTGTCAAGTTTTATGTAAAAAGAAGCCTTAGGCAATCTCCAGCCCAAAACTTTATATTTGAAGTTCCAGTATATAAAAATTCAGCTTCCACAGTGAAAGTTTCTCCAACCAATTACAACTTTATTTTTAACTCTAAAACAGAATATTCTTCCCACTTTATAATTTAGATATTCCTACTATTAACAAATTTAACCAACTTTAATACTTTTTCACTTTTAACCATTGAATTTAAATATTATATTATTTATATATATATATATATATTATATAAATTATAAATTAATGATCCAAACTTACTTCATTAAACAACTATTAAACAGGAAAAAATGGCTCGTGCTACAGTGGCGCACAGCTAGCTCTATTTGCGCGGCACTGTAGCAAAAACTTAATTTGGTACAGGATTTGGCACTTAGTTGGAGCTCGCCCTACACCAAATCAAGGCATTGGCTTCAAATCCCACACCCAGTCAGAGATGCTCTTATAACCCCATTGTTGATATAATGGAAATTCAAGTGGCTTACAAGTACTATGGTTAATTTGAAAATTTTAGTTGGAATAATTATATTGTTATTGTGTTATTAATAAAACTTAAACTTACAATGCAAAGCCTTCTCCTCTGATGCACTGCATGGCTTTTTCTTGCCTAATAACTCACATAAGATCAAACCCTATAAATTGGAGAATTACTAGCATCTTGTAGCAGTCAACAAAGGGAAATTTGACAATGATAACGGGGTGGTCAAGGGTCAAGGAGGGAGCATGCCGAAGAGGAGCAACAAGATGCCGACAAGTGTCACGCGGTTTCCAGACTTTATCATGGGATGATATAGGAGTTATCATATAATCAGTAATTAATATGAATAAGGGTGAAAACCTTAACCTAGTAAAGAATGGAGTAGAGAACAAGGTACTCAGAAAAGATTATTATGAATTGGTTATTATATATTATGCAATCATCAGCTGATGAAATGATAGTTACCTTTCAATCATCTTTTAAACACTTGTCTTTTAGTTCTTCCCTTACACACAATTTGGTTTGATTCCCATTCCATGACATAGCCAAACATAGAAATGCTTGAAATTGGGTATTGATTCTCATTCCAAAGAAATCATTAACATGTCAAAACACCCTGCCAATAGTCTTCATATTTGGTTGTTTAACAAAAATTTAAATAGTGTCATTTTTGTTGTATTAAAAGCCGCTAATAGTTTGGTTCCTGGGATAGTGAATGGGTTGACCCAGGGTCGAATCCCTGGGTCAGCAGTACTGTGCACATACTGTAGATATTGTATAAATATTGTAATTGTACTGTTCATTCACTGTTTATGGATCCCCTGTGGGAGGATGTCGTTTTTCTCCCCTCCAGAGTTGCAAGGCAGGGGGGATTTATTAATTTGGCTTGGTTCCTGAAATATTTTCTGGATGTGCACATGGTAGTAATCTAATTGCCCCATGTGACGTCTGGCTGAGTTAATAAATTTCTATGGGTCGTAAACCACCGTAATTGGTGCACTTCCGTACCTGTCTGTCCCTTGACACCCCATTGTGGTGCTGCACTTGTCGCCTTTTGTCAAAAGAAGAAAAGCCGCTAATGGTGAAAAAATTGTGTTTATGTTCATCGTCTACCTCAATCCAAGTCATGATATTCCAACTACATTGTCTCTTTTAAGACTAGCTCATCGTTAGACCAAATTTGATTGTTGCGCGGCTAATGCTTATTGGATTTTCAATTTTTGCCCTTACATCAACTCTCACTTGGTTAGAATATTTTCAAATCATGCCCCACTTTTGTTTGTAGTATATTATCACATTTTTTTTCAAAAAAAAAAAACAAACTTTTTAAATTTGAAAACTTTTAGTTGGAATAATTATATTGTTATTATGTTATTAATAAAACTTAAATTTACAATCCAAAGCCTTCTCCTCTGATGCATTGCATGGCTTTTTCTTACCTAATAACTCACACAAAATCAAAAGCTATAAATTGGAAAATTACTGGCATGTTGTAGCGGTCAACAAAGGGAAATTTGACAATGATGACGGGGAGATCAAGGGTCAATGGTCAAGGGTCAAGGATGGAGCATGCCGAAGAAGAGTGACATGATGCCTTCAAGTGTCACGCGATTTTCCAGACTTTATCATAGGATGATATGGGAGTTATCATATAATTAGTAATTAACATCATGTTTGTATGAGAAAGGGTGAAAATCTTAACCTAGTGATGAGTAGTGCAGAGAACAAGTAATGAGTGATGCAGAGAACAAGACACTTAGAAAAAATTGTTATGAATTGATTATTATATATTATACAATCATAGGATGAAAGGATAGTTACCCTTTCAATCTTCTTTTCTCTCTCTTTCAACTCTTTAAATTCTAACACGGCTCTTTTATTACTAGCGGTGGTGCTTTCAAATTTCTTTGGCTCTTTTAAGTTCACTTTCATATTCATATATGGATAACTGATATCAGTAATCTAGAAATCTCTGGCTCTGTAAAATAATAATAAGTGGAGTTAGAAAATGCTCAGGTCCACCATTGGACTTTGGCTCAATTTCCATATCTTGATTCTTGAATTTGTGAATAACTAACAAAAAGGCTCTGACGTTATTTAAGGATATGTACTAATGTACGTACTAAACATACACCAATTAATACAGTTGCAAACTAAACAACGTCCTCCATTATGGATCAGTGCACCGGACCCGTCGACATGGCAGCCCTGAACAATGGCTAAGCGTCAGAGAGGTTGACGGGATCTCTGCCGATGGACAGCATGTGGGTCTTGGCCACATCTCTCACAGCCACAGATCACATTCCTACAAGAAACATCCTTTCCCGAAGTCGAATCCAAGGCCGTCATCATCCCCGGTGCGGCAGACGAGGATGAAATCCCAGTCATTGATTACCACAAACTACGCGACCCGGAGCTCTCTGACGCCGAGTGCTCCAAGCTCGACCTCGCTTGTCAAAACTGGGGTTTCTTTCAGGTTGGCAAAACTTCACAATGAATCCAAGCGACCATTTTTTTTTTACTTCATTTATATTAAAGTTAGGCTTTTCATCAAACATGCAGTTGATAAACCATGATGTTCCTAAGGAGGTGAGTCAGAGGATGATGTTTGTGATTGAAGAGTTCTTCAGGCTTCCATTAGATGAGAAGATGTTGTTCAAGCAGCATCCTGGGCAACCTGATGGTTAGGGCAGTTGTTGTTGGTGTTTGATCAGAAAATTGGCGGGAATTAAGTGCTTGTCTCTGTTGAGAAGTCTGAAGAACAGTAGAGGCAACTTTGATCTATTATATGGGTGTGTTGTTTGTATGCTATTTGGATGGTTCACTTTGAATCATTACTGTTTAATGTTTGTTTTATTATCATGTATCTTGTGTGATGCTTGACTGGCATCCTCATTATGTATCTTTATATTTAGTTATTTTGCAGGTATTCAGTGAGTGAACTTTGCTTATTATCATTACAATCTTCTCTTCATTTAGCTTTGCTTCCTTGTTGTCTCAATTGAAGAACTGATCATTGATTTAGTTGTTGGTGTAGAGATCCTATCAGTGGTATCAGAGATGGCAAGTTCTTCTTCTAGAGATCCAAATGTCCCTCTCTTTGATGGTGAAAATTATAACCTGTGGAGCTTGATGATGAAGACCATGTTTCGGTCTAAAGATCTCTGGAATCTTGTTGAGAAAGGTTTCAGTGAAGAAGGTGATGGGAATAGAATTAATGAGAGCATGAAGAAAGATGCAAAGGCTCTCTTTCTCATCCAACAAGCTCTTGACAAGAGGATTCTCATCAGGATCACTGAAGCCAAGACTGCAAAGGATGCTTGGGAGACCATCAAGAAGGAGTTTCAAGGAAGCACAAAGAATCTCACAGTTCAATTACACTCACTCCAAAGAGAATTTGATGCTCTTAAGATGAAGAATGGAGAGAAGATTCAAGACTACATCAGTAGACTGCTAGATGTAGTGTATAAAATTCGAGTGATGGGAGAAACACTCCCACAAAAGGCTGTTGTAAGCAAGATAGTGAGAAGCCTCACCCCTAGGTTCTCACAAGTAATACATTCTATCATTGAAGCTAAGAATCTCAGTACTCTTAGCATTGATGAACTCAGTGGTTCTTTGAGAAATCATGAGTCTATCCTTGATATCTCAAGTGAACCAGAAGAAGAGAAAGCCCTCCATGTTAAAAGTTTTCAATTTGGAGATCAAAGCAACAGAGGGAGAGGTAGAGGCCGAGGTTTCTTCAGAGGAAGGTCAAGAGGACGAGGAAGAAACACAACCGGTGGACGCTCAATCACAGAAGTTGGAAGTTCAAGCAACAATACAAGACAGTACAAAGGAGTTCAATGTTTCATTTGCAAGAAATTTGGGCATGTAAAGGCTCAATGCTGGTATAGAAACAAGGAATCTAATGTTGCAGAAGAAAGCAAAGACAAAGATGGAGAAGGAGTGGTATTCATGGCCATTGGTGATGATGCTGTGAATAAAGATGGAGGAACATGGCTCATAGACAGCGGGTGTTCAAACCATATGACAGGTGAGAAAGCTTTGTTTCAGTTTTTTGAATCAACAGAAAACAAGATTATCAGGCTTGGAGATGGGAAACCTCTTTAAGTTGAAGGTGTTGGTTCTATTCCTCTGGGTGCAAGCTCGGGCAGACAGATTACTCTCACAAAGGTCCAATTAGTGCCAAACTTAACACATAATCTGTTAAGTGTGGGACAACTAATGGATACTGGTCATGATGTGATCTTCTCCAAAGGAATTTGCACTATCAGTGAGACAAATTCAAAGGGAATTGTAGCACAGGTACATATGACAAAGCAAAGACTCTTTCCACTAGCTGCTGAGAATGTGAGCTATGCTCTTACAGCACAAGATGATGCATCACATCTCTGGCACAAGAGGTATGGTCATGTTAATTCAAAGACACTGAAGCGACTTCATGATGAAAAGCTGGTGCTAGGATTGTCACCAATTGCTGATATTGATCCATGTGAAGCTTGTTCCTTTGGAAAACAAACCAGAAAGGAGTTCCCTAAAGGTGTGACCACTCGTGCAAGTGCTCCGCTTGAGTTAATCCATGGAGATCTTGTCGGACCAATGAAGAGGCCAACCATTGGAGGTAATCTTTATTTCATGTTGTTAACTGATGACCATTCAAGGTATAGTTGGCCTTATTTTCTGCAAAGGAAGTCAGAAGCATTACAGCACTTCAAGATATTCAAATCTCTAGTAGAGAAGCAGTTCTCTCTGCAAGTGAAAGCTCTCCGAACAGATAGGGGAGGAGAATTCATATCCAAAGAATTCAAGGATTTTTGCAATCTCAATGGGATTTTCCACCAACATACCGCTCCGAGAACACCCCAACAGAACGGCGTCGCAGAGAGGAAGAATCGCAAAGTTGTAGAGATGGCACGTACAATGCTGCTGGACGCCGGAATGCCGCCAAAGCTATGGGGAGAAGCAGTTGCAACAGCGGTCTTCTTACTCAATCGTTCGTTGACTCAAGCAGTGGAGGGTCATACTCCATTTGAAGCTTTGACCGGGTCAAAACCAACGGTCAAATGCTTTAAAGTATTCGGATGTCTCGTGCACAGGTTCATTGACTCCAGTCAACGGAGCAAACTTGAAGCCAAGTCAGCACCGTGCGTCTTCATTGGCTACTGCGAGAATTCAAAAGCCTATCGGGTGCTGGATCCGGATACGAACCGGGTACACGTCAGCAGGAATCTGCACTTTTTCGAGAACAAGTGCTGGGATTGGTCCAAGCTCTCAAACTCAGCAACCTCAGTTTATGTGCCCTTTGCTGAGTTGGAAGAAGATAATATAAGCGAATCTCCACCGTTGGAAATATCAGATCAACGGCCCGTGACCTCTCATCCTCTCAACACTGAATCCCAAACTCTCTTATCGGAAACAACCAGTAACGGCGGAGCTCCGACGAGGTATAAAAATCTCTCAGATATTTACTCTTCATGTTCTTTTGCATTGATCACTCTACCTCAAGAAAGAAGAGATATGATGGCCATTCACAAGAACAAAACATGGGAGTTGATGACTCTACCTCAAGACAAGAAGGTAATCCCAAACCCAGTGACATATGATGAAGCAAAAGCAAGTCCTGAGTGGATTGCAGCCATGAAAGAAGAGATTATGGCCATTCACAATAACAAAACATGGGAGTTAATGACTCTACCTCAAAACAAGAAGGTAATCGGTCTAAAGTGGGTGTTCAAATCGAAGTTCAATCCAGACGGGTCTTTGTTGAGGAGAAAAGCTCGCATTGTTGCAAAAGGCTATGCTCAACGGGAAGGTGAAGACTTTGACGAGATTTTCTCTCCCGTTGCTTGAATGGAGACTGTACGTCTCTTCCTGGCCATTGGAGCTCAGCGAAGATGGAAGCTTTTTCAACTGGATGTCAAGACCGCCTTCTTGAATGGTGAACTAAAAGAAGATGTCTTTGTTGAGCAACCTGAAGGTTTTATCATTGAAGGAAAGGAGAATCAGGTGTTCAAGCTTAGAAAAGCTCTCTATGGACTTCGTCAAGCCCCCAGAGAATGGTATAGTCGTATTGATGCACAATTCATGCATTTGGGTTTTGAGAGAAGTGAAAATGAACCCACAGTCTATAAAAAGCAGTAAGGAAACAGTGAAATACTGATGTTATGTTTATATGTTGATGACATTGTCTATACGGGTTCATCTGAAGTAATGTTGAAGGAATTCAAGGAGGAGATAATGAAGACATTTGATATGTCTGATCTTGGGGAGTTGAAGTATATTCTCGGATTAGAGGTGAGAAAATTGAGTGATGGTTTGTTTGTGTCTCAGCACAAATATGTAGTTGATCTATTAAACAAGTTTGGAATGGAAAATTGCAATTCAGTTACAACTCCAATGAATACAAATGAGCATCTTCAATTACATGATGATTCAGAGAAAGTCTGCTCCACAAAATACAGAAGAATTGTGGGTGGATTGCTCTATCTCACACACCCTAGACCAGACCTTATGTTTGTCGTGTCCACTGTGTCACGGTTTATGAGCTCTCCATCATCTCATCACTATGGAGCATTAAAGAGAATACTCAGGTATGTTAAAGGCACTCTGAATTATGGCTTGCTCTATAAAACAATGGATGGTTTGGAACTGCAAGGACATTCAGACAGCAACTGGGGTGGTTCCATTGATGACAGGCGAAGCACATCAGGCTGGTGTTTTTCTCTTGGATCAGCTGTCATTGCTTGGAGCTCGAAGAAGCAAACTATTGCTGCACTTTCCAGTACTGAAGCTGAGTACATTGCACTCACTTCTGCAGCCTGTGAAGCAGTTTGGTTGAGAAGGTTAATGGATGATTTGTATGGGAAACAGTCCAGTGCATCAGTTATATATTGTGACTGCAAATCTGCCATTCAAATTGTTAGAAACCCAATACATCATGGAAGAACAAAACATATTGACACCCGGTATCACTTCATCAGAGATCTAGTGAAAGATGATCAAATTGATCTTATTCATTGTGGAACCAATGAAGAGCTAGCTGATATATTTACCAAGGCTTTATCATATCAGAAGTTTGTGTATTTTCGGGATGCCCTGGGTGTATGTGAATGCTCTGATCAAGGGGAGCATGTTGGTGTTTGATCAGAAAATTGGCGGGAATTAAGTGCTTGTCTCTGTTGAGAAGTCTGAAGAACAGTAGAGGCAACTTTGATCTATTATATGGATGTGTTGTTTGTATGCTATTTGGATGGTTCACTTTGAATCATTACTGTTTAATGTTTGTTTTATTATCATGTATCTTGTGTGATGCTTGACTGGCATCCTCATTATGTATCTTTATATTCAGTTATTTTGCAGGTATTCAGTGAGTGAACTTTGCTTATTATCATTACAATCTTCTCTTCATTTAGCTTTGCTTCCTTTTTGTCTCAATTGAAGAACTGGTCATTGATTTAGTTGTTGGTGTAGAGATCCTATCAGTTGTTTGTTGTCTCTGAGGAACAACCTGGCCTCTTCATTTGAGAAACATTGCATTATGGCCTACAAAGCCATCTACTTTCAGGTTTTCTGTTTTTATTTATTATCATTATTATTATTAGGTGTAAATATCAAAAAGCTCCCTCTATTTTTTATTTTCCGCCCTTTTAGTCCCTCTAATATAAAATCCACTTTTTTAGTCCTTGTATTTGCACATTTTCGTCTTATAGTTGTAAAATCCGCCCTTTTGATCCTCTTATTTACACATTTTCATCTTTTTTGATCCCTCTAATTCATCAACTGGAAGGACCAAAAGAGCAGATCCGTCAATTAGAGAGACCAAAAAGACAAAAATGTGAAAATATGAGGACCAAAAAGGCGGATTTTATATTAGAGTGACTAAAAGGGCGGAAAACGCAAAATAGTGAGACCATTTTGATATTTTGACCTTATTATCATTATTATTTTTCTTTCTTTCTTTCTTTGTCATAATCTTAATTAAACAAATATTTATCTGTGTACTTTTTGGGTTTTTTTTAAAATTTTTAACTCTCAGGGATGCTTTGGATGAGTATTCCATGGAGGAGAAGAAATTGGCAAATTGTCTTCTTGGATTTATGGCTAAAAACTTAGGACTTTGTCCGCCAGAGATAATAGGAAAATTAGAGAATGGAGTTCAAGTTGTGAGGATAAACTGCTACCCTCCCTGTCCTGTGGATAGGAAGGTGTTGGGCTTGTCCCCTCACTCTTATTCTTCTATTTTAACTCTTGTTCTTAAAGTGAATTTTCACTCCCCGAACCCGGCCCGGTGGTGGACAAGCGGCCACGAACCCACAGGGCAGAAATCCCTAGGCACACAAAGCTTAAAAACCTGCTTCAAGCAAAACAATCTAACAAAGTTATGAATTACAGATAACAAAATACATTAACTTCCAAATACAGCTTCAAGGACTACGATAAGGTAGAAAATACAACTCAACTACACTGGAGGAAATAATACTCGACAGCCCGCTAAACTACAACCCTAAACTTTCTTCTGATCTGAAAAGAATTAAGAATAACTTAATGAGCTTGGGAGCTCAATAAGCAACCACTAAAAATATAGAGATCACAAAAATTTCAAAGATTCCAAAACATACAAAAGTGTAACGTTGTGAAATAAATATCAGAATAAAACCCAGAAATCAGAAATTATTCAAAACAGATTTAATTTACCAAAATAACAAGCATATAAGTCCCCCAAACAACTAATGTCAAAACAAAATATTAGAATTCATTTATTTAAACTCGGTGACCCGAGTCAGATTTCAGAGCTCATATATTTACCCTCGGTGACCAGAGCCAAAATATCATAAGCCGTTATTCTTCACCGAAGGAACATTGTGAAATTATAGTTTTTATGTCAGAAGTACATGTTGACACGGTCAATGTTTAACCCCCAATGACAGGGTTTTTGCATAGTTAATTTGAGGACTACGAGTTTCTATAACCAAAAATATGTCAGGTCCAAAACCATCGTCAACGCAATAATACTGAAATTTAGTGATCTCATTTTCTAACAAAAATTATTCCAATTATATCAAATAGTCAATTATTAACTAACTGAATAATCCACATAATTTAAAAAAAAACAATTAAAAGTGATGGTTAACATAACAACAAAAGTCAGAACAAAACTTTTGAATAGTATAGGAATGTTTTTTTTTTCCTAAACAGTAAAATCCAAATTAATTAGATAATTATGTAAACCATTATCGAAAATAAGAAATTTGCATACACACACACACATATATATATATATACAGATTTATATGTGGTTTACTTACCTGAAGATCCCCAAAATCTAACTCCCATTCGAACACAAGATCAATCATTCTTGAACAACCCTAAAAGCATAATCAAAATAGCTCAAAACAATAATTTAACAATACCCAAAACATGGATCAAAGCCCATAGTAAAATTCAAAGACTCGATTTCTACTCTATCTAACACTAAACATCTAATCACAAGATAATTTAGCCATACAATAGCCAAAAATCATGTTTCAAGGAAAATAGCATTTCAACAAACACCTTGTGGGCATAACTAAGCAATTAACTAAATAGACAAATAAGGCACATACTATCAATACAAACTAATATCTTTTACTAGCAAAGCAAAAAAGAACTAACCAGCTGGGCTAAAAATATATAGTAAGCTAGCATCATCTCATTTTACCAACAAACTTGGCAACCTAATTGGCAAGAACAAGAAAAATTCTCCAAACAAAAGGCTTACAAGGTTGGCTGGTGAAAATTAGGCCAACAACAAGTCCTTGAGGCCGCTCCTAGCTGCACGGCATACAAGGGAAAAAGTCTATGATTTTCATCGACTCACGAAACAAGGAAGGCAAAAGGAAGATAGATGAAGTTTTTGGCCACCGGATCACCTTTTGAAGCTCCAAACCCAAGGTGATGACATGGCTAACTGTGTGGTCGACGGTAAGGCTAAGGAATAGGGAGTTCCGGTTGGGTAAAGAAGCAAATGGAAGAGAAGGCTCATGATTTTAGGAAAGAAGATAAAGGGACTTCACGGGCTAGAGAATGGAAAAAAAAAAAAATAACATCCAGAGCTAGGTGAGCCACTCTACAAGAGTATGGACTTTGAGAGTTATACAAATCTCTACCTCTCATCTGAAATAGATGGAAAGAGCTTCTTGAGTCATTTGAAACTGAACAAATAAAGCGACTTGCACCTTATATATTCTATTATCACTCTTTTTTAGAATATAATGCGGCTTGTACCTTATGTATTCTATTATCAATCTGTTTTAGAATAAAATGAGCATGAAATATGACTATATAATCACCATTAGATCATAATCTTCAGCGCGTGTTCAGCTCAAACAATTAAAGGGAAAAATTAGCAATACATGTATGCACAATTATACATGCATTATTAACACCATGCAGTAAATTGATTTGAATTCAATTGACAATAAAAATAGAGTGGTAAGGCATCCTATTTCCGTGATGGCCCCTTTTGCCTATCATTTGTCCTTTCACGGATGATTCCCAGCTTGGTACAAACTTGTTTTACTAGGATTGGGTTCTGCATTTTCTTTGATAAACATGCATTTATGTTGTCTTATCATCTATAAAGTACTACTTGGACACCTGATTTGTTTTGAAGTTCAAGATAGACTTGCTGAATTATGCATGGTATCTAACATTGTCTTAGGGCCGGGTTTGAACTCAATAATAATAATAATAATAATAATAATATCACTATAAGCAGTAGAAGGTATGGGACATAACTGTTCCATAAAAAGTTATTCTGCAAAGCATTGTTAAAAAATCATTAAGGTTTCTATTTTTTTACTTAAGTTACTTAACAGAGATTCTAAAGGGTCGTTTGGTTGTAAAGAATGGAATGCAGAGGATTGGAAGAGGGGGAAAAAATAAGGAATGAAAAAAAACATGGAAATGAAAACTATGTTTGGTTGGAATGATTTTAGTATTTCATTGGAAATGAGGAAAAGTGAAAAAATAAAAATATAACAAATGACTATTATGTCTTTTTATACAAATAAATATTATATATATATATATAATGAGTTGTTTTAAATGAAATTATTTTTTAAACTATTAAATATTAAAATTAATTAATTATTAGAAATTAATATTTTACTTTAATATCTCACACGTGATACTACTAGGTAATCTCTAAATTTTTATTGATATTATTAATTAACTATTAATTAGTTATAATAAATAACTAATTTTATTTGAAAAAATATTTGTGAATAAATAAAGATACTAGTTTAATAGACTCCTTTCTAGTTTATATAAAATATTAATATAATATTAAATATAGATGAATAATATAAAACATGTGATGGTGGTGAGAAAAGTATAAAATAAGGGCAAAATAGTTATTTTATATGTCAAGAATCAACAATCTTTAGGTTTTTTTGAAGGAGTGTGAATTCTCCATCCGTACAAATTGATTCATCTCCTGCCTTCCCCATGTCTTCTCCAATACCATTGATGCACATCAAACAAGGGTGTACATAAATTTTGGAATGACATCCATTCTATTACTGGCAAACAAACACTCCTTAAATCCTCATCAGGTACTGCAGTGGCCAGAACTTGATTGACTGGTCAATTGAGAAGTACTCTGTGTGGGAGAGAGAGAGAGATGTGGCCCATCATCTCATGCAAGATTTCCACCACATGCACATGTTGTAAAAATGGACGGTTGTGATGGAAAGACGATGAAGAAGCTCAATAACCTCCATTAATCTTGGCACCAAAAATAAAATTAAAAAACATACACTAAAAATGAACTTCAAAACTACACTATACAATCATGGGAGGGTGAGAGAGTGAATGTAACAATAGTAATAACAATGCACCATAAGAGGCATTGTTTGTCCAATCATTGCTTTTTGTGTTTGCGTGAAAAGCAACACTCCCATAGCAATGCCATGAACGACGTTTTTTTTAAATGGATAAATCCCAACTTTATTCAAATAAAGGGAACAAGTACAAAGAAGAACGACATTTCTTGATCACAATAGTGCCATGAACATCCTTATCCAAAATACCCTTCCTAATTACCTGCAGAGCTCAAACTAAAGACAGTGGGTTAACGTCCAAATGTATAGCTATAGTAGCATATATTTATAGCTAATGTATATTATTATTATTAATGACTTTTTATTTTTATTTAAAATAAACAAATAACATGTTAAACTAATGTATATCATTATATTAGATCTTGTGCATGGGAATAGGCAAAATAAACACTTGTCTTTAATTAGTTCTTACCTTACCCACAATTTGGTTTGATTCCCATTCCATGATATAGCCAAACATAAGAATGCTTGATATTGGGTATTGATTCTCATTCCCAAGGAATCATTAACATGTCCAAATTAACATGCACCCTTGCTAATAGTCTTCATATTTCATTATTCAACAAAAATTTAAATAGTGTCATTTTTGTCCTATTAAAAGCCGCTAATGGTGAAAATATTGTGTTTCTGTTCTTTATTTACTGCAATCCAAGTCGTGGTATTCCAACTACATTGTCTCTATCAAGACTAGCTCAATGTTAGACCAGATTGGAGTATTGTGTGGCTAATGACAAGTCATGGTATTCCAACTACATTATCTCTTTCAAGACTAGCTCAATGTTAAACCAGATTGGATTGTTGTGTGGCTAATGCTTATTGGATTTTCAATTTTTGTCCTTACAACAACTCTCACTTTTTAAGAATATCTTTGGATCATGCTCCACTTTTGTTTGTAGTTTTTTATAACTTTTTTTTTTCAAAAAAAAAACAAACTTTTTAAATTTGGAAACTTTTAGTTGGAATAATTATATTCTTATTGTGTTATTAGTAAAACTAAAGATTACAATACAAAGCCTTCTCCTCGGATGCACTGCATTGCTTTTTCTTGCCTAATAACTCACACAAGATCAAACCTAGTAAATTGGAGAATTACTGGTGTTATAACCAGTCTGTTACCGCAACTATAACTATCCTATTACTATAGCAATAACTAGTCTTTTATTGTAGTTTTGCAGCCTACCACTATAGATTTTATTTGGTATTGTAGCATCTGGTACTGTAGCAGCACGAGTTTTACATTACTCTCTTCTTTCTTTCTTTCTTTCTTCTTCATTTGTTTTCTTCTTTTCGAACAAGCAACCTTACCCTTAGATTTTTTACCGGTGACCAGATTCTTGTGAACAAAGCTAGAAAGTTCTTCCTCCATTGCTTGTGAGTACCTAAAGAATTTTTATCCAAGTTTTTTTACGTATTTTACTCGTATTTGATCATTTGTGAATTTTTGAAAACCTAGGGTTAAAGCATGATTGTGGGTGATTATAGGATTAAATTGAAGCCTTTGATCTTGTAATCTATTTTTGTGGTTGATTGTAATGAAATTCTTTGTTGGATGATGTAAAAATCAAGAGAAAATCATTTTGCTAGGGTCGGGTTAATGTAGAAATTCTTTGTTACTGTAGCAGTGTTGTAACACCAGTAAACTTTAGTTGTTTCTTTGGCTTTTGTGGTTTAGAGTGAAGCTCAGATCCTTAGGAATTCATTGGTAACCTGAAAACCTAGTTTTGAGCCAACCCTATGATCAAGTTAAGGTTGCATGTCTTGTTGACCTAGCGTTCCATTTGCTTAATTAATTTGCTTTGTTTAATTCTTGTTGTTGTTTTTGTTTGTGCTTTGGCAAGTCAGTGAAGTCTTGGCTCGAGGGAAGGAGCCGGTAGAGGATTAGCGTCCGGGAAAGTCTTGGCTTGAGTGAAGTTTTCTTTGGTTTTAATACTTGATTTGAGGCTTTGATTGTCTTGAAGTAAATTTCTTCATTAATGCTTCATACTTGAAAAATATTGTAGTTCAAAGGAAGCTTTCCAGGATGACATTTGGGTTATGAGTTGTGCATTGATTTGTTTTGTGAAACTTTGGTTATGCTTATGCTTTCTTCATTTCCTTTGTGTCAAAATGCCAGTTATTCTAGTTATTGATTATTGTCTTTTTATGGACTCCTGGTGAGATATGCTTGATTTCTTTACTTAGATGGTATACCCTACTGCAATAGGCAGTCCTAACGACTAGCCTTTTGAGGTGGCGTGAAAGACCTGCTGATCATTTTTGACCAATTTAGTAGAGTGTAGGACCTTGATTGGATGGTCATCGGGGAGACGGAGTCCACCATATGGTGAACCGATGGGTCAACGTCAAGGGCATGAGTACCTTGACAACTCTGAACCTAGCCGTGGCCACGAAGACAGTTTAGAGAGATTTCTATACCACTACTTGTTGGGTTGCATTGTGAGTTTGCTATTTTTAAAGAGTTTGTGTCTTTCATGCAGATGAGTTTTTGAGAAAGTAATCTCTTCCATATCTTTTGTATTACTATTTGATCTGTGATGAGGGGGTGAATCCCATCTATCGCTCTTAGGGGGGGGGCACTCTCTCACAAATTTGATTTGACGACGACTCTTATATATGTTTTATGGATTTTGAAACTTGTATTATATATGTTGTTATATATACTAAAATGTTCTAATCTATATGTATTATTGTAAAAGCTTGGCTTGATGTTCAACTTGTTTTATGGTTTAAAACCCGTGTTTTGTATTTCAAAAAATTATTGTTGAAACCTTATTTGAAGAAAAGACTTTCTTTAAGCTATCTATGGTATTATTGTACCTATTTATTTGGTTATGTGTTATTATGTTCTAGTCTATGTGTATTGTTGGTAAAAGCTTATTTTGGTATATTCTTTTAGAGTTGTGCTAACCCATTGACTAAGTAACCTAGGTTGCTCACCCTCTCTCCCAATTTTTAGATTTCAGATTTTAGAGGCTGTGTGGCATGGTGGAGTGTTGGGCATGACTCATATTGTTCATTTTTTTTTCTACAGTCTTGTATATATAGTTGTATCTCTGGGCAGGTTTGCATTGTATAACATTCATAGATCCACTAGTACTGTTAGGTTTTGAAAATTAGTATTGTCATTGCATTTTATACTTTATAGGTCATCTTGGTTGTGTGATAGCTTATTTAACTTTTGAATTCTTTTTACTTTATTGTTGAGTGTGTAGCTTCCTATGTGTATATTTGTACTTCATACCCTTGGATATTTCTGCTTGTGAATTTTTGTTCAAGATTGTGAAAATTCAAAGTTTTGTTAGCCTTGTGGCAACTCGAGAGTTGAGTGGCGCAGGTGTCCCTCCTCGGGTTGTCATGGCGGTTGTCACGTAATGGACCCACGAGTCGGGATGTGACAAATGGCATGCATTTCTTGGATAGGGGCATGTGGACCCCACACTCCTTGTCTTCATGTGTATGTTTTGAAATTTCAAAGCTAAGATTTCAGGCACTTTGTTAAAACTCCTCTAATTCATCTAAGCACAACTTTAAAAGGAGGTAAGGACCATCATTTCTTTTCCCTACGTTAGCCTTGGTGTTGTTGGTCGTAAAGCAGAAAAGATTGACCTTTATAAGTTACGACTTAGAAGGAGATGTCCGATTTCTCTTTGAAGTGCATGCTTTGTTTCATCTCCGCTACGATCGTTTGTAAGCCCTTGATTCCTTCTTAATGCTTTTTTAGTAAAGTTTGATTAGGATATTCATGTATGTTATTCCGGCAATTATTTCCGCATGCATGTTATTCTTGTATGAGAGATCTTGTAGACATTTATGCATTTGAAGCTTTTTGATCTTCAAATCTTTATTGCTAAACCATGGGTTGTTGTTATACGTGTATATCTAAACTTACATATACGCTGTTTTTTTTAATTTATTAAAGTGGATAAACCACAACTTTATTAAAAAAAACAGAGCAGAAACAGAAAGTACAGAGTGAACCAGCAACAAAGAGCAATGGAAACAACAGCAAACAAGTTAGAGAGCTATCACCATAAGTAATAAGCTTCTAACAACAAAGTAAATTAAAGAACCCAAAGGAAAGCAAGGACAAAGAAAAACAGAAAAGCAGCTGAGAAGACGAAGTTCGCCAGGAGGAAGCAAAGGTATTCATCTGCTATCAGAGAATAGGGGGTGAATTACTCCCGAGCCGGTGACTCCGCAGTGTTGTTGTGCTCAGTTGAACATGAACCCAGAAAGACAAGAGCGTGCTTGAGTTTTTTAACAGAGTCCGAGGGAAAGTGTTGAAGTTGCGAATCCCTAGCTGCAGAAAACCATACAAGAACCAAATGAATAATTTTAGCAATAATAGAGAATAAAGGAAGGAACTTAGAATTGAAAATGAGAATGTTTCTCTCAAGCCAAATATTTAAGCAAATTACTCTGGAAATTAAATCCCACAAAGTTCACTGATTGATATCTATGGCCAGAATCCAAGATATCCAAATCTCAGAAATAGATTGTGAATGCATTTGTAAGTTTAGAACTTGTTCCAGGAATACCCACACTCGCTGATTTTTATCCACCGATTTTTGTAAATAAATATATATGTATAAAATATATGTAATTCGATATATGTATTTATACATATATGTATATGTGCTTTGCATTGAATTCCAGCCATCCTTTCATTTTTAAAATATACATACATATATATATACTAATTAAATGTGTTCAACATTTTGGCAGCCTTTGTTATATGTAAACGTTTACATGTTATTTGGTGTTAAATGGTTATTTTTTTTTATATTGTTTATTATAGGACTTCTTCTAGAAGGGTGAAACTAGCCTCTGGGTGTGAGCATTAGGTTTGAGAGAATTTCAAGGTAAGTAATCTACTGATATATATATATATTGAAAATGTGGATAAACCACATCAATTAAGATAGAAAAGGTTCACCAAACCTCCACAAACCCAAAGTGCAATGAAATAAAAAAATAAAAAAAAAACAGCTACCACTAGATATGGTCCATATACTATTTCATTGTTATTTATGTCCTTATTTTCATAATTTTTCAGAAAATATTTTTATGTTAATCTTATAATTATTGCTCTGCTTAATTACTAGTTTATGTATAAATGTGTAGTTGCCTTTTAATTGCTTCATTTTGGGTAATTATTTCAATTATTTATTTAATTGGTTATATACTTTGTTTATGTTATTTTGGAAGAGTGATTGATATTTATGAATAATTTAATGTTTTATTTATCCAACTATTCAATTAATTTCTGTTTATCTATTTATTTTCTCTAAAGTGGGATCTTAATTAAAATTTATCATCTGAATGTTCTGATCTCCAAATGAACTATGCGTACCTGATAAATGAAACTGTAGTTTCGAACTGATACATCGGTGAATAATAACGTCCATCTGATATGCAGTCTCAGATAACTAAGAGTAAATAAATAACCTCTAATTTCTGACTCGAGTCACTGAGAAAAAGAACTCCAAGCTTCGTCTAACCTTCTCCACAGGTTCCTCCAATCTTGTTTAATTTCTTTGTGTTTGGAACTTATGGAGAAGAGCTTGAGGACCGTACTAAAGTGATCATAATACTTTTCTTGATCAAAACTCTTTAAATTGAGCCCAACAATCTTTACTAACGTGGCAATGTTTTTCTTGGTCAAAATTCTTTAAAATGAGCACAGCAATCTGGACTAACGTGGATTCGAAATAAAATTTTTTTTTTAAATAGTCATATGAGATTTGGACCCGAAAAGCTTCTCCAAAGTGCTTTTTAGATTTTTTTTATTGTCAAATGTATTATTTGGCCTTATCTAAGGATCAACTCTTTAAATTCTAACACGGCTCTGTTATGATGAGCTAACGGTGGTGCGTGCTTCGAAATGTCTTTGGCTCTTTAATGTTCACTTTCATATTCATATGAATTACGTACTGATATCAGTAATCTGGAAATCTCTGACTTCGTGAGTGATACTAAGTGGAATTAGCAAATGCTGAGGTCCATCATTGGACTTTGGCTCAATTTCGCGGACTTTGGCTCATTTTCGCTATCTTGATTCTTGAATTTGTGAATCACTGACAAAAAGGCCCTAATGTTATTTAAGGATAAGTTCTAACGTACTAAGCACACACCAACACAGTTCTAAGAGGGTGCTTGAGCACCCCCTTGCCCCCAACCAATGTTACATGCATAGAGGAATAGTTGGATGCATCTATGCACCCGTAGCACCCCCTCTCTCTCTCTCTCTCTCTTCTCACTTTCTCACTGTCTCTAACCCACACACTCCCTCTCCCTCTCTCTATATATGTTTATTAGTTTATATATATTCAAAGGAATAGTTGGATGCATTTATGCACCCCTCTCTTCTATCTCTCTCCCTTTATATATATATATATATATATATATTTCATAATTCATTGGATATTTATTTCTATTTTCCTAAAAATATTATTATTTTTAAAAATTAATACTGATAGTTTAAAAAAATAATATTTAGAACAAAAATAAAATTTATTATTTAGATATTTAATAAATTAGTTTAAATAACATAAAACATTCTTTTCCCAAAAAAAATTATTGTTTGGTCCTAATTTATTACAAATATAGAAGAAAAAAATTATATTTTTTTAAAAATTGCGAATATTTATTGGTTAAAACCGTGGTTTTTATTAGTTATTTAACATATAAAATATGCTAGGCATTCTCCCCGGTTTCACATCGGAGTTTTTAAAATTTTGTGAGGAGTTTTGAAACAATATCATATATAAAATAATATAATTAAACGACTCCTACTATAAAAACTATTTTATATCTTAGATTTCAAAGTTCTTATGGGCATTTATTGCATTAATAATTAGGTGTAATTAATATTTTTCAATTACTAATATTATAAGTAATAAAAATAAAAACTTAAATGTTATAAAAAAAATTAAAATTGTTCTTTGGAACACTCTCGGAACAGATTATACTTACTTTAATAGTATGTATATATAGATGTATTGATGTTTTAAAGAAATATTTATAAATATATATAGAAAAAATAATTATAAAAATTTAATAGTTTGCCTCTTAATTTTTTATTTTGTTTTGGATAAAAAATTGTGAATGTATATTTTTTAAATTTAAAAAAATCTAAAAAATTTATAATTTTTAAATAAACACCGCCTTCTTTGTCCTTCTGGTTATGCCACTAATTATTATTATTACCAGGCATTTTCCCTTACTCCGCATCGGAGATTTTAAAATTTTGTGAGTTTTGAAATAATATCATATATAAAATAATATAATTAAATAACTCAACTATTTTATACACTGGATTTTAAAGGTGATATGGACACTTATTATATGAATAATTAGGTGTAATTAATGTTTTTCAATTATTAATATTATAAGTAATATAAATAAAAACTTAAATATTATTAAAAAAATTAAAATTGTTCTCTGAAACGCTCTCGGAGTAGATTATACATCTACTTTAATCGTATGTATAGATTATTTCTTTATTTGTTATTATCTTAGTTAAACAAATATTTATCAGTGTATTTGTTGGTTTTTTTAAAAAAATTTTAATTCTCAGGGATGCTTTGGATGAGTATTCCATGGAGGAGAAGAAATTGGCAAATTGTCTTCTTGGATTTATGGCTAAAAACTTAGGACTTTGTCAAGCAAAGATAACGAGGAAACTTAGAGAATGGAGTTCAAGTTGCGAGGATAAAGCTGCTACCCTCACTCATCCTGTGGATAGGAAGGTGTTGGGCTTGTCCCCTCACTCGATTCTTCAATTTTAACTCTTGTTCTTCAAGTGAATGATGTTCAGTCTGCAAATCAAGAGAAATGATAAGTGGCTCCCCATCAACCCTTTTCCTGGCGCTTTTATTGTTAATGTTGGAGATGCTTTGGAGGTAATTTATTCATTGATTCTCTTTCAAATATATATAAGTTCACGACCCATAATAATACTTGTACAAGAAGTAATTAAATTACGTGTTTTTCCTATACGTAGATAATTAGCAATGGAAAATACAAGAGCATTGAGCACGAGGCGGTCACAAACCACGAGAGAAAGAACGCTTCTCTATTGCGGTATTTCATGGTCCGAGAGTAATGGCACGGTGGGACCCCATCCGGAGCTAGGTGAGCCACTCTACAAGAGTATGGACTTTGAGAGTTATACAAATCTCTACCTAGCATCTAAACTAGATGGAAAGAGCTTCTTGGGTCGCTTGAAACTGAACAAATAATGCGACTTGCACCTTATGTATTCTATTATCACTTTTGTTTTAGAATAAAATGTGCGTGAAATAATCCTCGCATCTAAACTAGTGGTTTATCCACATTTTCAACAAATAAATAAATAAATAATCTTCAGTGTGTGTTCAACTCAAACAATTAAAGGGAAAAAATCAGCAGTGTGCTGGCTTCGGAAGTCACTCAAGAGCTAGATGAAGACTAGCTTCTATTTCTGACTGGGTTGAGGAAGTCCCTTGTTTCCTCTTTCTGAACGTTTTATTTTGTGTTGTGTTTTGTGTTGGTTACCATTTCTAGTGGTGGGTGGTGTCTGTAGCTTGATTCCCTTCTGTTTGGTGGGGCTTTTGTACTTTCTGGTTTATTAATTTATATGGTTTATCCACTTTTTCAAAAAAAAAAAAATTAGCAGTGCATGTATGACTACATGTATGAACAATTATACATGCAATATTAACACCATGCAGTAAATTAATTTGAATTCAATTGTTAATAAAAACAAAGTGATCTTTCACCATCACTCGGCGTTCGGCAGTTCAGGCAACCCTGCATTGATACACTTATGTGAGTTGTAGCAGCTGAATCCAACCACCAAGTATATATATCTAGGAACTGAAACCAAATTAACTTTTGTACAAACTTGAGCAAAAAACATACCTTTATTTACACGCCAAGCGCGATACTTAGGGCAGTCTTTCTTTACATGAGAAGCCTTCTTTCAGAAGAAGCATTTCAATTCTTTATACTCTTTTTCAGGGCCTTTGGTCTTCTTACACGATTTAGGTACCGCAGCTTTATCGTATTTCCTCTTCTTTTGAGGGCCTGAGTTAGAAGATGCTAAATGCGCACTCTCAACTTTATGCTGTTTGGAACAATGAGTACAGTACCATTAAATGTGAGAAAAGTGCATATGATGAACATGTTAAGGTAAGTTTGCCATTATTTGTCAATTATTTTGAATGCTTAATTTTTAATTGTTATTGTTGACACCCACTTAGAAATTTGCTTACAAAATCATAAGAAAGCTGCGGGACTTTATGGTAAGTCAATTCCATTTTTTAATGATCTCGCTCCAATCTTCACAAAGGATAGGGCACAAGACAATGCAAGGGGTGACCTTGGAGATGATGTTGACCAATATATGCATAAAAACATTAGCTTGGACGATAATGCCGGTTTCTCTCAATTTCATATGGAAGATGTTTTCATGCCCACAGATGAACATGCAGAGCCTCCGTCACCTATAACTTTAGATAATGGCGCCTCAAGCTCTACTGCCCAGAAGAAGAAAAAAGCGCTAAAGAATCGAATATCGCATCAATTTTAGAAAATTTTTGCCATTTTGTGGATTTGGTGGGCCCGGGCTTCAAAAATAATAGTTCATAGATAAAATCATTCCATGTCATGAAATAGTAATACGAAAAAACTGTTCATCAAAAATAACAATACACAAAAATTTTTAATTAATTTGAATGCCAAGTGTTAAACATTTCTGTAGCCATGTCTAGCCTGAATTGGGTCCATTCATCTGTTTGATCAATGGCTGTAATGATATCAGTGTCATCTTCAATGTTGTCCTCCATCATATCAGAATTAATTTCATGCTCTGCAGTGTCTTCTGTAATTTCTTTTCGAATAAAGTTATGTAGAAGACAACATGCGTTAATAATGCGCCTTTGAGTGACTATATTGTAAAAGCTTGGACTTGATAAAATTTTCCAACGAATTTTTAAAAGACCAAATGTCCTCTCAATCACATTTCTAGCAGTAGCATGTTTCATGTTAAAGAATTCTTGCGCCGTAATTGGTTATCGGCCATTTGCCCATGAACTTAAGTGATAACATTGACCCCGAAAAGGTGCAAGAAATCCTGGTGAATTTGCATATCCAGAATCAACCAAGTAATAGCACCCTAATAGGCAAAGAAATGTTTGTTGTTAGCTAATATCATTACTAATAAAATTAAGAACATGTTCTAGTTACCATTTTGAACTTTTAACCCATTGGACTTTGTAATAGCATCTCTTAGAACTCTACCATCATGTGCTGAACCTTCCCATCCAGACAATACGTATATAAATTGCATGTCTTGAGAGCAAACACCGAGCACGTTAATAGTTATTTCTGCTTTTCTTGTTCTATATCTTGGGCGATCAACTTTTGGCACATTCACAAGAATATGAGTTCCATCTAATACTCCAAGACAATTCTACATTGAAGTAAACATCTTATTATTAACAAGGCATCTACCATATTTTTCCAACAACTATAAACAATTGTGTGAAATTACCTTAAACATTTTCCATCTATGATCATTTGAATTTTCGAGAATAGGTTCGGGTTTCTTCAATAGTACATCGTGGCATAGGATAATTGCTTTTAGAACTGCATGAAAATGTCGGCTAACCGTCTCAGCTGATCTGACAAAGTCAAACTTAATTATCCTATTTTTTATGTGGTGTGCCACAATATTTAAGAACATCGCGATCATTTCATCGACCATCACATTTCTCGTACCGCGAAGCCCACCGGTAGTGGTTAATAATTGACATAATTTATGAAAACAATGACGATCTATCCGTAGTTTATTGATACAATTGACATCGCTCTCATAAACTACATGGAACATGTACTCATGTTGTCTACGACGCATAGTACATGTTGACTCAATATCATAATGGATGACATTGTCTCGATCATTTTCCTCACCTATTGTCCAAATGGTGACGATGATGTTCACAACGAAAAAAATGCATGCATACATCATGTGAAGCAATTGCTCCGCGTGAACATCTTCCACGTTTTCATTGGTCATATCTAAAATTTACAAATGAAACAAGATACATTTCGTAAGAATGATTGGTTTTATTCAAACCATAATGCACACGGTTATATTAAAAGCTAACTAATATTTCATGTCCTGTAGTGCATTAACCTTGTTCGATTTACTTTGAGTGCAAACATACATAAATATGCATGTTTCCACATTAGCCCAGACTTTTCTAAGTTTTATCCATGCTCTATGTCCCTCATAGCAACCATATGACTAGACACTTAAGTTTCAACACAAATTTGCGTACTTAAGCAATTGAAAATTATTAAATTTCACACAGTCCACATGTTTAACTTTCAATGAAGCAATTACATAATTCCAACTCCTGCAATTTAACATTCAAATGTTAACCAAAATGGTCAACATGAGAATTTCTTATATGTCTTGGTATCCTCTTCATGGTCTTTGAACAAAATAACAAACTTCTCTTTATCTATGAGTATGCCATGACTAGGTCAATGCTGCTATATATATATGTACATATGTAGTAATATATAGATATATCTTTGAATATTGCATGTCAAAACTGATCCACCCATTTCAAATCAAAATTTTAAAATAAATAAATAAATAATCACCTATATATATTTTAAAAAAAACCACTTTTATGATTAGTCATGGAAAGAAAATTATTAATCTTTATTTTAAATTTAATAAATATATACTAAAAGGACTAAAGCAAATAAATATTAAACCAGTACAAAATAATTTTTTAAATAGAAAAAATAGAAACAAACCAATGGATATTCACCAAGTTAAAACGATCCCTTGTTTATCTCTCAATTCAAGCCTTAATTCCTTTTTTTTTTTGGAAAATAATAAATAAAAAAAATCAAAGCCTAATAAATCTCCACTCAAATATAGGGAAGTTATCCTTGTATCTCATTATCTCTCTTTTCAAATTTTTAATTAATCCTTCTCTATTTTTGTCATTATCTCTTTGTAACAATCCTGATGAACTTGCTATTATCTTCTCTTTTCTATTATGATAAACATAACTAATCCTTTATCTTTCTCTATATATACACAAACGTCTCTTTATTTCTCTATCTGTGTTCTTCCCACTTCCCTGATAGTCTCCAGATAATGCTACAGATGCAAGTTGGTTGGCATAGCTGGATCAATTGTCATTAACCCAAATAGAAGCCTTTTAACCTTCTAATTTATATAGAGACCAAGAGTAGAATTTTTCTGCTCCTATTCTTAAATCAGTTAAGTTGCCTTACTTGCAATTAGATCACCAAACTATGCAAAGTATATATTTCTTTTTCGGAAAAGAACCTTAAAGAAAGCTGGTGACTAGCATTGAATATTTCACAATAATGAGGATGAAGACACATGATATGAGAGAGAGAGAGAGAGAGAGAGAATGGCCCCATGAAGACAATGGCTGCGTGCTTAAATAATGTTCTTCCCACTTCCCTGAAAGTCTCCAGATAATGTTCTCTAACAAAGAAATTTTCAAGACTTCTAGACAATAGATTGAAAAATTAAATATGGCACACGATTATGATCTCTGATCAGTTTGGATACAAAAAATTGAGGACTATATAAAAGCACCAAAAGCAAGATTATGTTCTGCTACATTCTCACAGAGCACCAAAAGTAGGGAAAACATTAGAAGATGAATCTGAAATGCTCTTTTACATATATTAAAAACAAACCTGGTTAAATATCCGAGGCCAGATCAGAGAGGAAGGGAGGGGAGAAGGACAAAATCGGCGTCGATGTCGGCGTCAACGATGGATCTGAAGCTCGGAGAAGAGGGACAATGGAAGCTGGATCTCCAATGGGAAAAGAGGAAAAATAAAGGCAACGGGAAAAGAGAAAGAAAAAGGTGGAAATTTTTTCAAAAGCAAAGGCAAAATAGTCATTATACAACTCAGGAGTCCAACTCCCCTCAATTTTGACAAGATTAGGAAGACCCCACATGCAGCCTTCCCATTACCATGCTAACCCTTTACTCATTCCTTCCCTGGTTGCCAAACAAGGGTTTAAACCACATGGGTGCATCCCATTCCCACTCCCAAGGGATGAATCCAGCTCCCAAACGCACCATCAGATGATAAATTTTAATTAAGATCCCACTTTAGAGAAAATAAATAGATAAACAGAAATTGATTAAATAGTTGGATAAATAAAGCATTAAATTATTCATAAATATCAATTACTCTTCCAAAATAAAATAAACAAAGTATATAACTAATTAAACAAATAATGGAAATAATTACCAAAAATGATGCAATCAAAAGGCAACTACACATTTATACATAAACTAGTAATTAAGCAGAGCAATAATTATAAGATTAACATAAAAATATTTTCTGAAAAATTATCAAAATAAGGACATAAATAATAATGAAATAGTATATGGACCACATCTAGTGGTAGCTGATTTTTTTTTTAATTTCACTCCACTTTAGGTTTGTGGCGGTTTGCTGGACCTTTTCTATCTTAATTGATGTGGTTTATCCTTTTTTTTAAAAAAAAAAAAATCTGTAGATTACTTACCTTGAAAATTTTTGCCATTTTGTGGATTTGGTGGGCCCGGGCTTCAAAGCAATGGATGAATGTGCTGTTCGAAATGCCGATGCTAATGCCCTTAGGGAAGCTGTTCATAAGGAAGTTCGAGAAAAAGAAGCTATTGAATCAAGTTATCTTCAACATTGATGGCCTATCCGAAGATGAGGCATTAGTGGTAATGCAATCTTTAAGAAAAGACGAGGAAAAGCTTAATATGTTTTGGGATTTGCCCGATGACAAAAAACTACGTTTTTGTCGCCTACTTCTAGGAGGTACAAGTATTTCTTTGTTATTTGTCATTTTGGCTTGATTTGTACATGTTCCATGTTATTTATCATATTGGCTTGATGTTTATAGAATTTTCCAAATTGGCATATCCATGTTATTTTTTCATTCATTGCTATGAATTGCATGACAACATTTCACAATTATGATATTTTTTGTGCATTAATTTACATATCTAATATTTGCTTGGTGTGGTCAATCTATTTGTAGGAAGGGACACAATGTAGAAGAGGCAATGATGTCCATGCCCAAGCCATACCATTATGAAACTTCAACTTTGCTTGTTATGTCCAATGAAAAAATGTTTATCTTATGAATGGTTGTAAGATTACCAAAACTATTATGTTGTATTTCATTAGTACTATGTTGTAACCACTCGCACTACTTTTCTAAAACTTGTTATGTATGTGTTATATTAAAACTATAACCTTACTTCATGATGGGTTTGATAATCACTATACCATAATGGGTCTTTACAGCGTTTTTTTTAACATTTCGCGGCGTTTTTAAACGCCGCAAATTACCATAATGGCGATTTCATAAAACGCCGGGCAAAACGCCGCCAAAGATAGTGTCGGCAATGTCCCAGCAATTAGCGGCGTTTCAAGATAAACGCCGCTAAATTAGCACCGTTTATCTGTTCTTTAGCGGCGTTTTTAAAAAATAATTTAAAACATTAATGTAAATTTTTTAACCTGATTTTTTTTAAAAAGAAAAAGAAAAACAACTACTCTAATTATTATTATTATTTTTTCTTTTTTAGATTTTTTTGTTCTTTATTTTTAAATTATTCTCTTTTCTCTTTTTAATTATTATTATTATTATTATTATTATTATTATTATTATTATTTTCTCTTTTTCCTCATTTTTTCTTCTTCACATCTTGTTTCTTCCTCTTCTGGTTACTTCATCATCATCATCATCATCTTCTTCTTCTTCTTCTTCTTCTTCTTCTAGTTTTTTTTTCTTCTTCACATATTGTTTCTTCTTCTTCTTCTTCTAGTTTCTTCATCATCATCATCATCATCATCATCTTCTTCTTCTTCTTTTTCTTCTTCTTCTTCTTCTTCTTCTTCTTCTTATCTCGTCGTCATCAACGTCATCACATTCTTCATCTTCAACTTCATCTTCTTCATCATAACTTGGTATCTTTTTCACACTTTTTTCAATATCAAAGGGTATTTATAGGAAATAAAAACTGATGTTATTTAGCGGCGTTTTTCTTAAACAACGCCACTAAATAAAAATTTTAAAATTAATGGCACCAAATTCAAATTTTCTCGAAAAAGACAGCGCAAATTTTGAATTTTCAATAAAAAAAATATTGGTGGCGTTTTTATGTATAAACGCCGCTAAAGTTTAATTTTGTAATTTTTAAATTAAAAAAATTAGCTTTTAACGGCGTTTTTGGGACAAACACCACGGAATTTTTAATTTTATAAATTTTCAAATAAAAATTTTTTAACAATCTCGCGGCGTTTTTGAAAAAACGCCGCTACATCTAAATTTTTTGGCTTTTAAAATTTAATTATATCATAACTTTAGCGGCATTTTTCTTAAAAAACACCACTAAATAAAAATTTTAAAATTAATGGCGCCAAATTCAAATTTTCTCAAATAAGACAGCGCAAATTTTGAATTTTCAATAAAAAAAAATATTGGCGCCGTTTTTATGTATAAGCGCTGCTAAAGTTTAATTTTGTAATTTTTAAATAAAAAAAATTAGCTTTTCACGACGTTTTTGGGACAAACGCCACGGAATTTTTAATTTTATAAATTTTCAAATAAAAAATTTTTAACAATCTCGTGGCGTTTTTGAAAAAATGCCGCTACATCTAAATTTTTTGGCTTTTAAAATTTAATTATATCATAACTTTAGCGGCGTTTTTAGTCATAAACGCCGCTAAATAAAAATTTTAAAATTAATGGCGCCAAATTCAAATTTTCTCGAAAAAGACAGCGCAAATTTTGAATTTTCAATAAAAATAACTTTTGGCGCCGTTTTATGTATAAATGCCGCGACAGTTTAATTTTGTAATTTTTAAATTAAAAAAATTAGCTTTTCACGGCGTTTTTGGGACAATCGCCATGGAATTTTTAATTTTATAAATTTTCAAATAAAATTACAATATCGCGGCGTTTTGAAAAAACGCCGCTAAATCTAAATTTTTTGGCTTTTAAAACTTTATTATATCATAACTTTAGCGGCGTTTGTAGTCAAAAATGCCTCTAAAGTACAGTACTTTTATGGCGTTTTACAAAAAACACCGCTAAATATAAATTTTATTAGTTTCAAATTTTATCATATCAGGAATTTAGCGGCGTGTTTTCTAAAAACGCCACTAATTACATTACTTTAGTGGCGTTTATTATAAAAACGCAGCTAAACATAAATTTTGTGCTTTGAAATTTAATAGTATTATGACTTTAGTGGCGTTTTAGTAAAAAACGCCGCTAAATATAAACTTTATGACTTTGAAATTTAATAACATCTCGAATTTAGTGGTGTTTTTTATAGAAACGCCGCTAAATTACAGTATTTTAGTGGCACTTGCAGAAAAACGCCGGTAAATTATTTTTTTAGTGGCGTTTATGGAAAAATGCCGCTAAAGTCATAAATATAGTGCCGTTTTAATAAAACGCCTCAAAATAAATGCCGCTAAAGACCCATTATGGTGTAGTGAATGCTACTTTTCTTTTATATTGTTAAATGATGGGTTTGATTGTGTGTTGAATGATGAATTTGATTATGTTGCATCTCTTTTTTATTGTTCAATGATGGTTTGATAGGTGTTGAATAATTGGTTTAATTATGTTAATTCTCTTTTATATTGTTAAGATTGTATTGTCAAAAATATGCTTTGCCAATGGATTTTACAATTGTTTTTTGATATTGGTAAATGATATCGAAATTACATGGTCATACATTATACTAACTAGCTAGTTATTATATTGTTAATTAAAATAAATAAGTTATCAATATAATAAGTTATTATATTGTTAATATTAATAAATCATGTTAATTATTTATTATTTAATATATCAAAATTTTCTTAAGTTATCTTAATTAGACGAAATATTTAATAACAATAAATTAAAATAAATAATTAAATATGTTATAAGTATTTAATAATAATTATGTTAATTAGTTACTACGCCATTGTTTTTAAAACGGCATTCTATTTACATAAAAGTCATGTGAAATTTTACTATTACAATTGTTTTTTATATTGGTAAATGATATTAAAATTACATGGGCATATGTTATATTAATTAGTTTTAATATTTTATTTTAATTAATAAAAATAAATAAGTAAAATTAATGTTAATTATTTATTATTTAATATATCAAAATTTTCTTAAGTTTTATTAATTAGATGAAATATTTAGTAACAATAAATTAAAATAAATAAATAATTATATTATAAATATTTTAATAATCATGTTAACTATTTACTATTAAATATAAAGCATTGTTTTTTAAAATGTCATCCAATTTATATGAGAGGGCATAATTGTAATTGTCTTATATTTCTCTCTCTTACTTTTCCCATTCCTAACTTACATTCCTTTCAACCAAACACCTTTATCATTATCCTCCCCCCCCTACTCTCATTCCCTTTCCTCCCTTCTTCTCATTCTCCCCCTTCCCATTCCCATTCCGCAACCCAAACGCAGTGTGAATTTTCAAATCTCCAAATGAACTATGCATACCTGATAAATGAAACTGTAGTTTCGCACTGATACATCGGTGAATAATAACGTCCATTTGATATTCAGTCTCAGATAACTGAGTATAAATAAATAACCTCTAACTTCTAACTCGGGTCACTGAGGAAAAGAACTCCAAGCTTCTTCGAACTTTCTCCACAAGTTCCTCCAATTTTGTTTAATTTCTTTGTTTCTGGAACTTATGAAGGAGAGCTTGAGGACCTGTACTAAAGTGATCATAATACTTTTCTTGATCAAAACTCTTTAAATTGAGCTCAACAATCTTTACTAACGTGATAATTTTTTTCTTGGTCAAAATTCTTTAAAATAGCTGCTTTCACGTGGCTGGTCTGGGACAGGAAGATTCTCACGCTTGACACCTTTTTCGCCCGAAGATGCAACAAACTCCCTACGGCAACCTGCTTTTTTGTGCTGCTCTGATATTGAGTCGATTGATCACTTGTTTTTTAGGTACCCTATGGCTAGAGACATCTGGAACCACCTTGCTCTCCTGTTTTCTTTCCCACGTGCCCACTTGTCCAGTTTGGACTTATGGGGACCGTGGTATCAAGAGCTTAGCCCGTGTCTCAAACTGTCCTTCTCTTTGGTTGCGAGAGTGGTTTTGTGGCAAATTTGGCTTGCTAGAAATAACTGTGTTTTCAGTTCAGTGTTTATTTCTTTGCCTGCTTTATTTATGAAAATTTGTTACATGTATCTCTCTTGGATTCCAATGGTTCCTGCTAGGGAGATGCACAAGCTTGAGGAGTCTATTGCTGTGGTTCGACGTTGTATCCAGTTTTCAAGGCTCCCACGTGAGGAGCTGGATCCCGACAGGCACGATGAGTTTTCCGGCTAGTTGTCCTCCTGATGTGCTGCTGTGTCTTGGAGAAGTCCCTCTCCTCCTTCTTGTGTCTCATTTTGCTGCTTTGTCTCATAGTGTTTGTTACCTTTGTTGTATGCTTTTGTTTCCACTTTTAGTGGAGTTGTCTGTTTTATTTTCTTTGAACTGTTTCCTCTTCTTTTAATGCAATTGTGGTTTATCCACTTTATTAAAAAAAAAAATCTTTAAAATGAGTTCAGCAATCTGGACTAACGTGGATTCAAAATAAATTTTTTTTTTTAATAGTGATATGAGATTTGGACCCGAAAAGCTTCTCCAAAGCGCTTTTTAGATTTTTTTTATTGTCAAATGTATTATTTGGCCTTATCTAAGGATCAACTCTTTAAATTCTAACACGGCTCTGTTATGATGAGCTAACGGTGGTGCGTGCTTCGAAATGTCTTTGGCTCTTTAATGTTCACTTTCATATTCATATGAATTACGTACTGATATCAGTAATCTGGAAATCTCTGACTTCGTGAGTGATACTAAGTGGAATTAGCAAATGCTGAGGTCCATCATTGGACTTTGGCTCAATTTCGCGGACTTTGGCTCATTTTCGCTATCTTGATTCTTGAATTTGTGAATCACTGACAAAAAGGCCCTAATGTTATTTAAGGATAAGTTCTAACGTACTAAGCACACACCAACACAGTTCTAAACTAAACAACGTCCATTATGGATCAGTACACAGGACCCGTCGACATGGTCTGTCTGAACGATGGAAAAGGGTCGGAGAGGTTGATTGGATCTCTGCCGGTGGACAGCGTGAGGGCCCTGGCCACATCTCTCACTCCCACAGATCACATTCCTACAAGATACATCCGACCCGAAGTCGAATCCGAGGCCATCATCATCCCAGGCTCCGAGCACGATGACATCCCAGTCATTGATTACCACGTACAAACTACTCGACCCGGAGCTCTCTGACGCCGAGTGCTCCAAGCTTCACCTCGCTTGTCAAAACTGGGGTTTCTTTCAGGTTGGCAAATCTTCACAATGAATCCAAGCGAACATTTTTTTCTACTTCATTTATATTAAAGTTAGGCTTTTCATCAAACATGCAGTTGATAAACCATGATGTTCCAAAGGAGGTAAGTAAGAGGATGATGTTTGTGATTGAAGAGTTCTTCAAGCTTTCATTAGATGAGAAGAAGCAGTTCAAGCAGCCTCCTGGACAAGTTCAAGGTTTTGGCCAGTGGTTTGTTTTTTCTGAGGAGCAGAAGTTAGACTGGGCCGACATGCTCTTCTATCATATTTCGCCTTCTCACTTAAAAAAAATGGAATTATGGCCTTCAAAGCCATCTGCTTTCAGGTCCTTTTTTTTTTTCCTTCTTCTTTGCCGTCGTAATCTTAATTAAACAAGTATTAATCTGTGTATTTGTTGGTTTTTTTTAATTTTTAATTCTCAGGGATGCGTTCGATGAGTATACAACGGAGGTGAACAGATTGGCGAATTGTCTTCTAGGATTTATGGCTAAAAACTTGGGACTTAATCCTTCAGAGATAATAGGAAATTCAGAGAATGAAACTCAATCTGTGAGGATAAACTGCTACCCTCCCTGTCCTGAGGCTAAGAAAGTGTTGGGCTTGTCCCCTCACTCTGACGCATGCAGTTTAACTCTTGTTCTTCAAGTGAATGATGTTACAGGGCTGCAAATCAGGAGAAATGATAAGTGGCTCCCTATCAAGCCTATTCCTGGTGCTTTTGTTGCTAATATGGGAGATGCCTTGGAGGTAATGAATTCATTGATTCTCTTTCTAATATATATACACACACGCGCGCACACAACCCATAGATATATATATATATATAATAATATTGTAAAATAAGCAAATTATTTGTTTTTTTTTTAATTTCCGTAGGTAATTAGCAATGGAAAATACAAGAGCATAGAGCACAGGGCAGTCACAAACACACAGAAAGAACGCTTCTCAATTGCAGCATTTCATGGTCCAAACTTTAATGCCACAGTTAGACCCCATCCAGATCTTGTTTTGAAGGGTGAGCCACTCTACAAGAGTATGGACTACCAGAGCTTTATAAAACTCTTCCTCGCATCTAAACTGGATGGAAAGAAATTCATGGATGACATCAAGCTGAACAAATAAATGAATAATGCGACTTGTACTATCTCAAGTATTGTATTATCACTCTGTTATAGAATAAAATGCGCACGAAATTTGACTAGATAATAAATTGATATGAGATGATATGAAATTTTAATTGATAATAAAAAACAGAGTAGTAAGGCATCCTATTTCCGTGATGGCCCCTTTTGCCTATCATTCGTCTTTCTACGGATGATTCTCAGATTGGTACAAACTTGTTTTACTGGGATTGGGTTCTGCATTTTATTTCATAAACATGCGTTTCTGTATTTCTGTTGTCTCACCAGCTAGTGAAGGACTACTTGGACACTTGATTTGTTTAGATGTTCAAGATAGACATGCTCTTGCTGAATCATGCATGGCATCCAACGCTCTTTGGTTCTTAAACTCAGTAATAATAATAATAATAATAATAATAATAATAATAATAATAATAAAAGTCATCAGGAGAGCGATATCGCAATAAACAGTAGAAGGAATAAAACATAACTGTTTGATAAAAAGTTATCCTTACATAGCAAGGTTGTTAAAAAATTATAAAAGCTTGCTTGTTTTTTACCAAACAGTGCTTACAAATCCTCATCAGCTGCTAGAACTGTCTTGACTGGTCAAATGAGCAGGGAAGTTATAGAGAGAGAGAGAGATGTGGTCCAGCATCTCATGCAAGATTTCCACCGCATGATGCTCATGCAGCTAGTAAACGTGGACGGTTATGATGGAAAGAGGAAGAAGCTCAATAAGCTCCATTATTCTCCACCTTCTTCTCCCTTTCTCTTTCTCACTCTTCTTCTCTGTGAGAGAGACGAGAGAGAGACTGAAGGAGATAACGTACAATGTTTCCACGTCATTGACAGATAGCAGTAGCAGTAAAAGCAGAGCAGGCTGGATTCCAGGCACACCGTTTCGCCACCTAAAACTAAGAAACATGCACTAAAACTGAACTTAAAAAACCATACTATACCATCACGGGAGAGTGAGTGAGTGAGTGAGTGAGTGTAACAACAGCAACAACAACAATAATAATAATAATAATACACCATAAGGCACTACTGTTCGTCCAACCATCGCTTTTTGTGTTTTCATGAAAAGCAGCAATCCCGTAGCCACAACTGTGTGGCTTTACTAGTTGATAATAAAATTTATATATATACAACGTTTCATAATAATAGCAGTGCCATGAACGTCCTTATCACAAATACCCTTCCTTACCTGCAGAGCTGAAAATAAAGACAGTGGGATAACTGGGGTATAAAAGTCCAAAAGCAGAGTAGGGTGTGAATACGATTTCACGAACGAGGAAGGTGCATCCAACCTTCCTCCATGTCAGGCCACCACGCATCCCCACTCTATTCGGTGGTATCCTATGGATAGAGACAGCATATCAGATCATATTGCCCCAATCCCTCTCTCTCTCTCTCTCTCTCTCTCTCTCTCTCTCTGTGTGTGCAGTGAATAAAAAAAATTTAACTCCTCTGAGTTAAAAATGTTTATAAGTTAGTTAAACGAGCTCGGCGTGGTAAAAAATGGTGAACTTCTCCTTATATAAACAGTACTACAAGTCCTGAGCATCAGAGAGCAGGCTTGCAAGGAGAAAGAGCTTGGCAAAGCTACGTAGTGCAAAAAAAAAAAAAGGAAGGAGATGTTGTTGGAGTACGAGTGGGGGAATCCGGCAGCTGCGGCCGCCGCGATGCTACTGTTCGGAGAGGACGCATCCTCGTCGATGTCCAACAACGACGCATGCCAACAAGACAGGCAAGTTTACGACCACTTCACTCATGGCCTGCACGCTGACTTGTTCGCTCAAGCGCAGGCTCAACCTGCTCCTACCTTCTCGGCGGCCGGGCTGTTCCCCATGGCGTCATCAACTTCTTCATCAACTTCTTGCCATCAAAGGTATGGTTTGGCCTTGCCACCGGCTCCGGCGAGGATCGGGTTGAACCTCGGTGTGCGCACTTACTTCTCGTCCGCTTCACCAGATGAGGGGATGGTGGTTGGGAGAGTATGCAGGAGGAGGGCGAGAGCTGCTCGCTGCCAAGCTGAAGGCTGCGGTGCCGATCTCACCCATGCTAAGCACTACCACCGCCGTCATAAAGTTTGTGAGTTCCACTCTAAGGCCTCCATCGTCATCGCCGCCGGCCTCTCACAGCGTTTCTGTCAACAATGCAGCAGGTTCTATATATATATATATATATATATATCTAATTTCCTTTCTTTTCCTTTATATATATATATATATATTCATTTGTTATTCTTGTTATCAAAGAAAGAGAGAGAGATATATATACATATGTGATTTTTTTATTTAGGTTTCATGTGTTGTCGGAGTTTGATCAAGGGAAAAGGAGCTGCAGGAAAAGACTAGCTGACCACAACCGTAGACGTCGCAAGTCACAGGATCTAATGACAATGACAACAACACCGGTGGCCACCACCACCACCAACACCAACACCAACGCTCTGAATGAAACCAATAACACCGGCGAGACACCTGGCGAGAAAATCCTATTCACTAGTGCTAGCAGTAGTAGCACTAACAATCCTCAGCCACCATTCATGGGATGCATCACGGAACCAGAGTCACCTTGCACTGGTATGACCTCTCCCACAGCACCACCATCACAGGTGGTTGCCCCGCAAATGGCTCTGGGTTTAGGGTGCTACTCTCATGACAGTGGTGTCATGGTGGTGCCGGCGTCGGCTGGGTTGTCAGGCTCGTCGTCAACCGGGACTTCACCTCAAGACACACCTTCGTTCCTTCCCACTGGACTAGGAGATCACTTCCGCATGAATGTTCATCATCGTTTCCCAAGCTGGAGTGATGGTGAGGATGGTAGCACCATGAGAGACCTTTTTCAAAGCAAGTAACAGCTAGTACTTGATTTGTATCAGAGACTCAGTGAGAGTTAGTTACTACTGTTTCTTGATTTGCTTTTTTTTTTTAAATGTCCAAGTTTTTCTTCTAATAAAGATGAGGCATGGCATCTCGTTTTTGTTTATTTCTGAGCACCATTGCTAGAGAAAAACCACCATAAATTCACGTACTTATTAAACATATATGTCAGGTTATACAAATGTTTTTTAAAATGATATAAATATCTATGAGCGAAATATTAGGATGGAATAAAACTGTTGACATTCACAAGATATTCTCTTTCAGAGCCGCTAAACACTAAACAGCAAATAAACGATATTTCATATTGTCTGGGCGTGTTAACGGAAGGGCAGTGATTATATGATAATACAAGTTATGCAATCAAGGCGTAGTGAGGATCAACATCATTGTCCTTTCTCTATGGCCAACTATTTATTTATGTTCAGCTTTGCATTCCCGCACAAAGATCAATACCACGTGTATTTTTTTAAAAATAAAGTGAATGTGGAGAAGTATAGTTTTCTAATTTTGTGGCTAGGGAAATTACTAGAAATGGACGAAAAAAGGAAAGAAAAACAAGAAATGGACCCTTTTTAATAGGTGTTGGTTTGCAGCCTATAGATAAATTGATGAGTTAGATAAATCCAAGTGTAATAATGGTTTTATATATTTTCTCCGCCTAATACTCAGTAACCTGTGAATGAGCCAAATTTCACGTCACACTTCTCCTTCCTGATTCGGCAGCACTGGTATATAGTGGTCAACAAGGTTCATTTTCTTCTCAAATTATTTCTGATCCAAATGAAGATAAAGGACCAGTATTGACAAAATAAAATTTAATTAAAAAAAAAAGGGAAAATGGTGTTCTTCTGGTAGACCCATTAGTTTGCCTTTATTTGTGGGGGTTTTCTCTCTCCAGTAAAGGACGTGCATGGGGTTCATAAGGTTACTGACTGGGAACCGGTCCACACATGTGGCATGAGATGCCTCCAAGTTTGCATTTCAGTTTCACAAGCATTTTGGGAGGGAATTAGTACTTTGGATTGAAAAATAATTGTCGAAAGTTCCCAGAAGGTTCGTATGAGATTCTCCATCAAGCGTGAACAAGAGAAGCTGTAACATGATTGACATAAGTTTGGCTCTGGTTATAAAATAAATAAATAAATAAATAAAAATTACTCGTGTTGCTCGCATTGGAGCTCAGTGTGTGCATTAACACATGAAATGGCATTGGTGGGCAGCAACAATAACGAGAAGCATGAGAGGATCTTATCTTTTATTAATTTTTTTATCTAACCAGCTCCAAACTTTGTTTCGTTGCATGAAATGGAACGGAAAGCGTGCCTCTGTAGTCGTGCACTGAAAGTTTATGAATTTCATAAGCAAATGTTGTGATTATACTACGTACAGTGTGTTTAAAGTAGAGCACAAGACACTAGGTATATAATCATGCTGCAGAATCAATCACTTCTTTCCCAGAAACTTCTCTTCGATTAAGATAGAATTTGTTGAACAGAGAGGATCAGGTTAATTTATGTCACATATTTTCAAAACAACTGCTTGCCCTCAAAAGACTTGTAAAACTCACGGCACTCATCCTCATCCTTGTTCCTACCTGCAGAGAGGAACTCAAATGAAGAGCCAGGAGGCATCTGCATGAGGCCTAGGGTCACTTGAGTTCTGGCTTGCTGGAGCTCATTCCAGCTACTTGAATCCAGAGCAGGTTCTTGAGATGGCACTTGTTGGACTACTTGTGGAAAGTTGTTAGAGAGAAGGGCGCCTGAACCTCCTGTGTCAGTGGTGTCTCGCCAACAACTACGATGAGAAGAGAGCTGCCCAGCAAGTATGGAGGCACGGTTTTCAGCAATCAATTCTAGTAAAGCAACTCTGGATAGGGAGGAGAGGTCGGATGCTGATATGCAATTTGGAGATGAATTGGATGACAGAAGAGAGAGAGCATAACATCTGGATGAAGTTGATGATATGTGATCAATTCTACCATCCATCATTCCGATTTCTGTACAACAAATGCCATGATAAATCAGAAATGCAGGTTTATTAGTATAATGAACAAGAGCTTTTGAGTGTTAATGATATGAAACTATTCCACGTCCAATGACCGGTGTCATGCAAGGCTTGATATTATAAAAGAATATTATTTTAAATAATAAAATTTAGACTACAAAGTCATTCGGTTTAAAAAAAAAAAAACAAGATCAACAAACAAAAGAAAAAACAAACACCAAAGTAAAGATCTCTCACTAGTAGTGAGACAAAACAAGAAGGAAAAGAAGAAGAAAACGCATAGAAAACTGAAAAAGCAGTTTGACCTACGAATATTACTGTCTAGAGTCATAGGTCTGCCCAAGCTGCATGGTGGAGCCGATTAATCCATACATTTCATTTCATGTCCAAATCCGAACGGAATCTTTTCAGTCAAATCTTATTATAGCTTTCTAATTGATAGAGGGCAATGATATACAATCACACTGCAAATTCTAAAAATTCCATGTCCAAAGAAAGTCTCGCTCTTTAATTGGTTGGCTTGGGATAACTAAATTCTATACCTTGGAAAATCTCGCGTTACTGAGATGCAACAAACAACCAACGGCTACATGTACCCTTTGTCATGCAGACCTTGAATCAGCTGATCACCTTTTCATCCATTGTCCTTTTGCTTCAGCTATCTGGTCCCATTTTAATCAAGTCCTTAGGAGCCCACATCTCCCTTACTAACTCCGGGATCTTTGGGAAATATGGTATGTTTCACTTACAGCATTCAGTCAAAGAATCTTGGAATCTCTTAGTTAGATCCCTTACTTTGAATGTTTGGTTAGCGAGAAATAATTGCATTTTCAATCACAAAACTCCTAATTTGTGTTCGACTATTTTTGAACATACGCCTAACTTTGTCTTTTGAGTTTTAACTTCATTGACCAATAAGAGACATAAGCTGGAGTCCTCTTCCGTGGCAGTGAAGACTATTCACTTCCCAGGATCACATACAGGGGACAAGCACGATCCAAAGACCCAGGCCCTAGCTCCAACCCCTGGCTAGTTTCTTTTGGTTTTACTTATGTTTCCCCGTGGAAGGAGACTCTTTTAACCCAGGGGTGGGTTGCTTTGTCTTTTGGTGTGTCTTTGTTTTTGTCTATTTTTTGTTTCCACCTTCATTGGATTTATGTACTTTTTCTATTGTTTGTATGCTTGTAACGTTTTGTGTTGGTCTTTTTTTAAAAATTTATGATTTATCCATTTTAAAAAACAACAAAGAAAAGTAGTTCCACCAGTGAGAGGAGGACTCATTACCCTCTTAAGTGAGAGGTTCAGAGAATTTAGTCCCCTCTCCAAACAATAGTTTAGTTATGACTTATCAATAATTATTTTAAAAAAAAAATAGGTTGAGTTACAATATATATTATATAGAGAGAGCGCAAGAGTAATACTCTAATTTACTTAATATAACATCACATTTTATCCAAAGACCTTTTGGTCTATTTGTACTGAGTGCCTTATATAGGATATTTGTGTTTTTACTAATAAAACACGTTCAAACCTCAGCTCAAACAAAATGAGGATATATATGTGGGTTAATTAAGGTATGAACTTCTCATCAATGCACACCCCATGCTGTACCTTATCTACATTCATCAAAACAAAAAATTCCTTATGTTTCAGTGATGCTTTATAAAGAAGTTTTTAAAAGAAAAAATAAAATTCTAATTTTTTATTTTACTTATTTTTTTTTAATATAAAGGAGGAAATTTGGCTAAACTATCTTGTGGTTTGATTTTTTTTATCAATTCGGATTTTATGCATTGAGTTTTAATACTTTAGTACTTTATAATCTAAATTATTTTCAAAAAAGGTGCCAAAACACTTAACACCTTTAATACTTACTGATGTGACATAAAAATGTATGTGAATTTACTTTTTTACGGTTTTTTGCATTAGTACATCCGATTGATTCTCCTAATTAGGTGAAAAAATCATTTCTAAATGAAACAAATTAGAAGGAAATTGTATTATTTATCTTAGGTTGTGTTTGGTTCAATAAAACTGTAAATACAGTGGATTTTCAATTACAATATAATTGAAAATATATGGATTTTAAAATACAGTTTACTCAAATCAGATGTTTGGTTAGACGTAACTGAAGATATATACTATATTACAAGATTTTGTATTTGCAAATTTGTAAATTTGGACTTAAAAACTTTTACATACCAAATATCTTAATGTCATTTTAATAATTTTAAATTTCATATTAATTAGTTTAACTTAATTTTACTATTAAGTTAGTAATTAAATTTATTATTATATTTATTTAAAAAAATTTAAAATTTTGTAATTTTTTAATTTAATTACTAACCCAACAAAAAGTATTTATGAACTTGCCATATATTTCTAGCATGTTATTTAATGATTTTAATTATCGTATTAATCATTTTAACTATTAACTTTATTATTAAATTATTTATTAAACTAATTATTAAATTCATCATTATATTTTATAAATTTTCTATTCAACAAAGGTATCTATGAATATTTGACAATACTTATTTTTCCTTAATTGGTCAGGCATGTAGATCACAAATTATGCATGTGAAGCCTAAAAACAAAGGATTTGGTTTTACTGCCAATTTGGATGTAAAACCAAATCACACATTAGATTTACTCATTAGATTTAATCTGAGCTATAAAAGTTTTTGAAATCTTGTGAACTAAACACTGAATTTCTAAAAACCCAGTATCTTAAGTTACATAAAATTCCAAAACCCTCCAAACAAACACTACATTACATGTTTCAAAAAGAGATTTCCATAGAAATTAGGGTTTAATTGGCTTTGGGATTCAAAATTCTAATTAGGAGAAAAAATTGGTTGTATATTTTTAAGGGCAAAAGAATAATTTTATGTATATTTTTATACCGCATCCGTAAGTATTAATGGGTTTATGTGTTTCGCATATTTTTGCAAACGGTTTAAACTACATCATATTCAAGTATCAAAACTTAAATCATAAATCCAAAATTTATAAAGAGTCAAACCACATGATAGTTTAGTGAAATTTCCCCTAATAAAAAATCACTTAATTTTATCTTTCCAAAATTCCATTAGATGAGATTTATATTGTGCAAGAGAAAATTAATAGCGTGATAATTAAAAATTTTGTTTATAGAAATATACTTTATTCAAATATTTTTAAAGTTTAAATCATTATTTTTTTAATTCTAGTGTTCAAAATAACTTTAATTAAATCACACTTTTTTAGACTCGTGTAATATATATAGTATTATTTAATTTTTCTATAGTTTAATTAGTAATTAGCACTAATCTAAAACAAGATCACGCAAAAACTTTACTATTGATTAAAATTCTTTAAGAAATATGGACAAATTTTTTATAGTGCTTTATTTTAATAAATAGTGGTTTATTCAAAAAAAACATGGACAAATCGCATTTTAACTCGAGCTTAATTAATCACAATTAAACATGTTCGTTTTGGTCCATACATACTTATCTCTTGTTTTTACATTAATAAACTAATGGTTTATCGATTTTTCAAAAAAAAAAAAAAAATTAACCTCATTTAATCCATGAGCAAAATGGTATAAGAATCCCTTTTCCCAAAAGAGTTTTCTAGTTGTTTTGTTCTCTCTCCTTTGTCTCTATTTTAATTATCAATAAATATAATTTATTTATTTTTTATAAAAAAATAAAATAATTATTTTTTCTATAACACTTTAAATGAATCAAGCTTTTTTAAGGAATTATGGGCTAGCTCACTGGTAAATACCATGTTTGTAATTGAAAAGTCTCGAATTCGATCATCTCAAATTGCAATTCACTTCTTTTGTCCTTTGTGGGAGTTCTGTGTGAGTATTTTTTATTTTTTCCTTCAGGATTATATAGCCGAAGGTTTATCTTTAAAAGATCAGTAAACCACCATAACAGATGCATCTCCCTACTCATTTATCATTTTTTTTTTTTCAACTTTCAAAAAAAAAAAATAGCTACTCTCTATCTTATTGTTGCTTTAATTTAGTGGTGGTGGATTTTGTACTTTTTGTTTGTTATGTCTCTTTCAACGAATTATAATTTATCCATTTAAAAAAAAAACTAATGAATCTACCAATAAGCACAGCGCGCGCACAAACTAAGGAATAAAAAAATATAGAGAGAGAGAGAGAATTGAGATGTTACCGAAAGAAGAGTTCCTGGCAATGGAATCGTGGGTAGTCTTCCTCCGGCGCTCATTGTGACCGGCCAACCTCCTTCTGCAACTCCTCTTCGAGTCATCAAACTCTGATACAAAATGAAACCTACCAAAACCCACCACCATTCCATCAAAAAAATAAATATAATAAATAAATAAATAAATCCAAAGAACCAGAAAAACCCAAGGCGAAGAGCTAGCCATATATATATACCTGCTACATTGCTGACAAAACCGCTGCTGTGAACCAAGCACCAGAACCACAGCCGCCTTAGAATGCAGCTCACACACCTTGTGCCGCCGGTGGTACGCCTTCGCCTCGACCAAGCCCTTGCCACACCCATCCACCTGGCATCTTGGCTCGCTCACCAGTCCATGCGGTGCCACCCTCTCTCGCTTCTTCACAGAAGTACCCATGAGTACAGAACCATATTGAATGTCGTAGTAGCGGCAGTAATGCGATCTCTTGCCGAGCTTATCAATGCACGGACTCTGTTGCTGCTTCGGCGCTGCACTGCGTTCCATCAGCGCGCGCTTGGTTGAGGTCCTGTTGAGGAGATTGGACTGCATGGGGAGACCGAGCAAAGTGAAATGAAGTGAGAGTGGGGGCCTTGTAGTGTGGCCCTAACTCAGTGAATGGTTCAATCTGATAAGACTAGTGGTCATCCAAAGGATTTGATCCAACGAGTGAGTTACCAAAAATGACCCTCTATTCTTTGTTTTGTTATAACTTATAACACGTGACCATACTACCAAAACTTTGATGTGACTTTTGCAGACATGTCTAGAGCCCACATGAATTGACAAATCGTATTGCTTGGTTCTTCCCGTTCAGGCGACAACGAGGATCCACTTCAATTCTAGAATACCTCAGATATGTGTCCATCTTTGTTGCCATACGTTGTTTGTTTGAAATTTCAATATATTTTTCTGAAAAAATAAATGCACAATTTGAATTGTATGGTTGATTACCGCTTTGTATACTTAGACGTACCTTGGTTAATTTATCAGTTCCAAGAACAGAATTGTGAAGAACATTGATGTTTGAGTTTTGGATAAGATATTGCAATTAAAACACATATAAAACATGTGCTGACACATCATGAATGCAACACCTATTGGTATTATAGATATGATTCAAAGTGAAATTAGCATAAATTAAAAATATAGTTAATCATATGGTGATTTATTAGCATCAATTTTTGAAAAGGTGGATAAACCACTCGATTAAAAATAAAAGCAGACAGACATCTGGGACCTCCAAAAAGCTGAAGACTAAAAAGCGTCAAAGACCGTGAGTGACAACACGCTCACTTGAAGCAAAAAGGAGGGACAATAAAAGGCCTCCTCCAAAAACCGGTGACTGAAGAGATTAGCCCGTATCCAAAGAAGTGCCTCCTCGGCATACGAACTCCCTTCAAAGCATAGATGGGTTAAAAGTATTTAACTCATCGTTTGTGCATGTATGACTTACTCACTTTGTCAAATATATATAAAATATATATTGAAAATTAATACTTAATATCATGACTTATATGGAAATGGAATCAAAAGGAATAGTGAAATTAATATTTTGGATAGCTTTGTCATAACTTATAAATTTACATGTAAGGATTATAAAGTACATATATAATTATTAGCTTATGAATTGCTTTCCAATCAAAATTAACGCTGAGTTTTGAGATGATATTGTATGGTAAAAGCTATCTCGCGGCTGATGGTACTAGACCAATGATACGATAGTAGTTATTTAATTTTATTCATTTGATCACATCAATCAAATCTCCACCATCCAATTGCCAATCCAACTCAAGATGGAGTCCTTTTTTTATGAAGAGACTACCGCGAGTCATGAGTCATGAAGATGTCCGGGTTTGAGTCACTGTCACTTGGAAAATTGGTAGGGTCTTCTTATCGCTCCTTTAGGATCTCAGCCGTCCAAATCTTCATGATCAGATATAGGATCCTCTTCTAATTGCTTAAGTTTAAAGACTTCCGCCAATCATATTCTGAATTTCATTACTCTTATAAATTTTAGAAGTGATTTAATATGACTTTTCAAAGTGATTTAGACTTGCCCAATGAGATGCAATGGACTTGGGCTAAGATGGAAGTAGCTTTCATCAGTGACGCCACTTTCATAAGTATTAAGGCCCAATATAGAATACCACTAATCTTTTAGTGGACGCAAGAACGCGTAATCGTCGTTCTCACAGCCATCACATATTTGGATAATTATCAATTAACATCCACAAATCAATGTTTAAATTAAAAAAAAAGCTACATTAATCTTCTGACCAGAATTATTATTTACAATTGCTTCATAATCGGAAGATAATAATAACAACAAAGAAAAATCAATCCCTGGAGAATCTCAAACCCATTCGTTGGTCTTCTCCATTAATTTCCTATTTGTTTCCCCTTTTCTATACCAAACTTGGATTCAAAGCACAAAAATCAAAAGCATCCACTACCTTCTCCTAACGAATCATTAAAGTATCATCACCATCAAAAGAATAAGAATTCCTATGCAACTTCTCCACCGTGTACGTGTCTCTTTTGTGACCTGAGAAGCCGAAGTAACAGACTCCATCAACGAACTAAACTGGAACTTTGGGTTAGACCCATAGAGCGCTTGCACGCCCTCAACATCATCAGCTGTTAACTCCGTCTTTCGTTTCCTCGGACTCAGGCTCGGGTACATGACCGCGTCGTGCACGGTCGAGTGCGCGAGCCCGAGCACATGCCCGATCTCATGCGTAGCCACGGACTCTAAATCCACGGCCACGCGCGAGTCCTCCTTTCCAAAGTCCACCGCCCACCTCTCGGCCGCATCGAAGTGCAACCTCCCGCTCATCGGCGAGAACGCGTGCGCGAGCACGCCCAACACCCCGTCGAATGGTTCACCATCCCCGTGATCCCCTGCAAAGAACGCCAGCTTCACGTCCGCCGACTCGTAATCCTCTGATTCAATGAAATTCACTGGGATCACTCGTGACCAACGATCGAACGCTCGACGCAAGATTGCACGTATCTCAGCTCTCGGTATGTAATCGATGGTGTCGAACTGGGAGAGCGCGTAAGAGAGGTTGATGGGTTTAGCGCGCGCCCAACGTGGCTCGCCTACAAAGAAAGCAAACGCCTTGCGGCGCGGCGCTGCAGCGTCAGACACGCCGCACCGTGGTGACATGATCTGGGACAGCGTGCGGGAATCTAACCGACCCGTGATCGGGAGCCCGAGTCTGGATTGATAAAGACTAAGCGCTGTCTCTAAAGAGACATCGAACACGTCCGTGTAGTTGGCGTTCTTGCGGAGATAACCGAACCGATTGAGATAGCGTTTCAAGTCTGAGACACCGGTCACGTTGGCCCCCCGCTCGGCGTTCACTAGTTTTCCCAAGGCGTGCCATGAGGTGGTGTTTAGCTGGTGTTTATGGGCGTAGCTTGTGTAAAAGAGGAAGAAGACTAGGAACAGAGGATGCATGGTTTTTCTCCTTCTTTGATTTAGAAAGAATGGGAAAGGTGTATATATATGTTGTTTACCTTCAAAGTTGGGACTGCTAGTCTTCTTTTTGGAAGATTCTTATTTGGAAGTCTCCTTTGTAGGATGAGGAATGATTCTATGGTTGGTGACCAACTAACTTTTGCATCTCTCTGTTCCTTTGTTTCTTCCTTTCATTCTTTCTCTTATAACTCTTTGCTCTGTTTTCTTGCTTTCATGATCTTAATATATAAGGGACAAGCTTCACTCTGACTTTTGGTGTCCTCATGTTTAGGCCAACTCCCAAACTCTCAATTAATATCATTGATTTTGTCTTATTGCAGTAAGTTTATTTTGCATTTCTTCCAGTAAGGATTAAGAAATTAAAACATTTCGAATGGATTGGATATGTATATATCAACAATGGATTTTTTCCCACTTTTTTTTTTTTTTAAAAAAAATGGTGTTTGATTATGGATAATTGAGAAATGACTTGAATTTAAACTTAGATTTTCTTGTTTGGTTTTCTTCTTTTAGTTTTAATTGGTTGCGTCCTATTTAAATATCTAGTATAATACCTTTATCCTGTTATTATCCACAAACGTTCTATCAGGAAAATCTATTATGTCCAATGCCATATCTTATTGTCAAGATGTTACACATAAAAAAATTAGTAAATTCAAAGGTATAGCCAAATTAGTTACACATAAAAAATTAGTTAGTTTCCCCAACACTCATTTCTCATAAAGAACTCTGGGCAGTGTCTCATTCTTTGGTGGTTTCGGACCTTTTTTATTCGTACAATTTGTTGATACATATGACTTTAAAAAAACTACATATTTTCTTACATTTCTTCTTCTTCTTTTTTTATTGATTATATGCAAAATTTATCATTCACTTATTACTTGGATTAATATAGCACCGGTGACACAAAAAAAAAAAAAAACGAAGTTGAAAAATATCATTCCGCATCAGGCGCTCTCGCTAAAGAAGGCTCCCATATTGTTGATCAAGACCATGATGCTAAATAATGTCCTAACCGGTTCTTCTCCTGATTCTGTTTTGTTTGGCAATCTTTATCTATTTTCCTTGTATTTTACTATCATAGCACATATCCAAGCTATCCTCGTGTTTTTACTAGTGATGTGCACAAACTTGACAATGGCTTGGAGTTATAAGAATTTTAAGCCCCATTATTATGTAATATTTTATTTTATTTTATTTTATTTTATTTTTTTTGAAAAGGTGGATCAACCACATAGCATTAAAATCAAAATAAGAACAAAAGTCAACAACCACTAGGTGTGGTTGCGAACAACAACAAAAGAAACAACAAAGATACAGCAAAAAAACATCCGCCCCGAAAGCCAGCGGCCCCCCCACACAAGTATAGTCATCACCTAGCCCGCGTCAGGAAAAAGTGTCTCCTCTGGAGTCTCTTCCAAGTCAATCGCCCGGCGGCCGATGAACTCCAGGCTTCTTCTAACGGTATTGATGTCTTCATCCATCTTCTCTCTATGTCCCTCTGTGACAGAAGAGCACCAAGATATGATCATACGATCAATATTCAGAATGAGGCAATGTATATGCATATGATTGGCCTTGAAAATACAATTATTTCTTTAAAGCTATCTTTAACATACCAATAAATAAATAAATAGGCTTAAGAATTTTGTTTTTTTTTAAAAAAATTAACACCAAATCCATTTTTTTTTTAAATAAATGTAGATAAACCACATATCTATTAAAAAGGAAAAAAAACAGTACAGAACCAAGAGCCTCTCACCAGAAGTGAGGGGGTACAACAAACACAACAGAAAATACAAAAAAACAGAATAACAAGAGGGGAGTCTAGAGAGGCGGAAGGCACCATCTGGCAACTCAGGCCTGTGTAGACAGAAGTCGGAGCAACTACTCCTGAGCTATATCATGAGCAGGATCACCAGGATCAGAGTCTCGAAGCTGAGGGAGTGCTTAATTTTATGAGAAGCTTCATTGAGTAAATTTTTTGATAGGTTACTTATCTTATACCTTTTTTCAAAAAGGTATCCCACCTTTAATTTGTATCAAAAAGGTATCCAAAGTTGTGTTTTTATTTCAACGGCAGGTGACCCTGACCAAAGTCGGTCATTTAAGCTGATGTGGCCGCTGAGTCATCTGGGGTATTCCAACCTGGCTTCCATCTAGCCGCTGAGTCATTTGGTTTGTACCCCATCAAAACAAAAGATAGGCTGAGTGAGAAGCCATTGTGCCACGCGTCAGAGAAGCCCTTTCGCGGGAATCTCAAATTTGGACAGTGGGTTCGTTGTCTTGACCGGGCGGAGATTGCGATAGACAAAGTTTAGGGTTTTGTGCGAACTGTGAATCGGGTGAAGGAGCGCTGTCGGCTGAAGCTCAGTTGGCTCTCCGATGTACGTAGATGACGGTTAACTGGGAGATTCGGCGTGAGGGTGAGGAAGCACCCGGACTCATCGTAAGTGATTTTCTTTTTCAGTAGATGTGATGCTTGTGTTTGTTGTGATGAACAGTGGCTTCAAGAAGCTTCGATGTGTTTATATACGCCTAGATGTACATCGCATTGTTGATGTCCTATTGTTTTAGTGTGTTAATGTCAGTGGGGGTCTTAGTTGAGTGAAATAATTAGGGTTGTCATGGTTTTTGTTATGGTTTTTATTGTTTTTAAATCCCATTACGTTGATGGCATTTACCCGAGTGATTGTGTTGTAGTTTAATTCCCAGTCGATTGAAAAAGGAAACTTTCTTACCCCCAATTGTTTGTCTTGGCAATCAGTTCCCCATTTTGTCTATTCTAGTTGCATATTCAATTGAGTTATTAGTTTGTCCCGCTTCTTTTCTTTTTGTGTGGTGTGTGAAATAATTAGGTTGTTATGGTTTTATTTTTATTTTTTAATGCCATTCTGTTGATGCCATTTACCCAAGTGATTGTGTTGTAGTTTAATTCCCAAACCGATTGAAAAAAATAGGAAACTTTCTTACCCCCAATCATTTGTCTTGGCAATCAGTTCCCCATTTTGTCTATTCTAGTTGCATATTCAATTGAGTTATTAGTTTGTCCTGCTCCTTTTCTGTTAGTGTGTTAATGTCAGTGGGGGTCTTAGTTGTGTAAAATAATTAGGTTGCTATGGTTTTATTGTTTTGGATACCCATTCTGGTGACTAACTTTGCTGCTTATTATTCACTACATATATTTAAGTGGCCATTGCTAATCTCAATTGTAGCCTCAATTATAAATGTCCTGTTTTTTTATGTACATGTTATTACCCTACCATAATTGAGCAGAAAAATATTTTTTGTTACACTTCAAATCAGATTTTTGTTTGTTCTTCAATTGATTGTGGCCAAATGATATATGCCATATGATTTAATTACTTCCTAGTTTTTTAGTTTTAGATTGTGTCTATATAGTTGGTTTTTAATTAATTTACTGAAATGCATGCTTTCTTACAGTGCCAGATGCTGAATTGTTCACAATAAGGCTTCATTACAGATTGGATGAGATAGAAGGGTTTGCTGGTTACATAGATTATTGTTGTGCTGACCAAATATCTAGGCTAGAACTAGTTAGCATGGCCAAGGAGTTTGGTTTGGATGTAGAGGGCTTCTCAATTGGATGGTTGGATGGAAGGACAGGTGTGGGAGTTTATAAGGAGATAAAAACTGATTTAGAAGCCTTAGACATGGCCACGTCTGTTGGGAGTACTAAGGAGACATGGGTGTATATCAATCTTCCTAGTGGTGGCCACCCTTCAGATCATGACATTGGGACAACAGAAGATGATCATGCAAATGTGGGGCTATTGAAAGATGTAGAAGATGATGGAGATGATATTATGGATGATGCAAAATTGGAGGAAATTATAGTTGGTGGTCAAGGGAAGGAAAAGAATGTTGATGAAGAGTGGGATTTCCATGACTCTGATTATAGTTTCGATGATAAATCGATAATGAACCCACGGGGAATGAAGATAGGTCACAAGAAGAACCCATAGGCAAGTATGGAGCACATGCTAGTGCTGACCTTGATGATGAGGGGGATTATGGTGATTCAGACAACTTACAGTCTGCATCTTCCACAGATGAGGAAGATTTAACTCCACCCAAGTGTAGATATCCTGAATTTAATGGGGATGTTGACATGGAGAACCCCCATTTTTAGAATTGGCATGAAATTGGAGATTTCAAAAGCAGTTCAAGGAGGCGATCAGAAATTATGGGATTAAGAATCGATATGTGATGAATTTTAGGCCAAACACCAAGAAGAAATGCAAGGCCTATTGTAAGAAGGGATGCCCTTTCTACTTGTGGGCATCACCCATGGTGAGTGACAAAAGCCACGAGTACAAATTAAAAGCAGGTGTGCTTGAGCACGAGTGCTCTAGGGATCATAATAACGAGGCATGTCGGTACGAGACTTGATTGCAAGGCATTATTTAGAGCAGTTCAGGGCAGATCCAACTTGGAAAATAGCTGGGATCATACAAGCTGTGAAAACAAATCAAGAAGTAGAAATCAGCAGGCTTAAGGCATACAGGGCTAAGTGTTTAGCACAGAGGTGATTTTTTTTCTTTATAAATCTTTTGTTGTATTAACCTTCACATGTCTTCTAACTGATATGTTTTTTTGTGTATGGTTGTTGTTTTCAAGGATCATTGATGGTGATGAGGAGACACAGATCCACATGTTGCATGACTATAGGTTGGAGTTGATGAGGACACATCCTGGATCAACTATAATCATTGACTGCAGTGAAGAAGGAGTGTTTCAAGGTATGTATGTCTGTCTTGCCCCTCGATGGTCTGGTTTCTGGCGAGTCGCAGGAAAAATTGTGTCACTTGATGGATGCTTTGGCTCAAAGGGATTGTATGGAGGCCGCTTATTATCTGCTTGTTGGGATAGATGGCAATGATTGCATCTATCCCATAGCATGGTCTATGGTCAACAGAGAAACCAAAGAGAGTTGGACCAAGTTTCTACAAGTGTTGAAACAGGATCTGAGGATCACTGACAGCCAAGATTGGGCATTCATGTCAGACAGACAGAAGGTGAGGAACATTCTTTTATTAAATCTGTGTGTAAGTATTTGCTTTGATGTTAATTAAATTGTTGTTAGATGAATTGCTTATTTATTTGATTGGATGCCAAACACCAATAAGTACATTAATAAACTGTTCTGATTTAAGTTTATAACAAAATTTTATTAAATCTGTGTATAAATATTTGCTTTAGTGTTAATTAAATTGTTGTTAGATGAATTGCTTATTTATTTAATTGGATGCAGATCCAATAAGTACATTTGTAAAATTGGAGGGATTTAGGTTTCTAACATTATTTTATTAAATCTGTGTATAAGTTATTGCTTTGATGTTAATTAAATTGTTTTAGATGAATTGCTTATTTATTTGATTGGATTTTCAACCAATAAGTACATGAGTTCCTTGTTAATTAATTTGCTCTTACCAATGGTTTCTAACAGAATTTTTTTCTTTCTTTTTATTTTTTCTTGGCATGTGTTGTGATTATGGGTTGATGGGTATGGTTCACTTGATTATTTTTACACTAGGGTTTGATGCCCGCACTAGCTGATATTTTGCCAAACAGTGAGCACCGGTACTGTCTTAGGCATATTCACACCAATTTGAAAAAGAACTTTAGAGGAAAAGCCATTAAGGACCAACTTTGGTCATGTGCTAAGGCTTCTTACCTTGCTGCCTTTGAGAGAGCAATGGAGGGGTTGAAAGGGATGTCTTTAGGGGCATTTGAGTTCATGAAAAAGATAGAACCAAAACATTGGAGTAGATCACACTTCCACACCCAATTTAAGTGTGACATCTTACTAAATAACCTTTGTGAGGTTTTCAACAGCAATATATTAGAAGCTAGGGTTAAGGGGGTCATTACAATGAACGAAATGATAAGAACACAATTGATGAAGAGGATCCAAAAGAGGAGAGATGCCATGCATAGGGCGACAACCACACATTGCCCTAAGATATTAAAAAAGCTTGAGAAATCCAAACAACATAGCTGGTACTATAATACTACATGGTCGGGAGGGACAAGTACCAAGTTGTTGGTCCCGATGGTCAATTTGTGGTCAACAAAGCGAGTCCAATTGTTCATGTAGAAGGTGGCGACTTAGTGGGATCCCTTGTAGTCACTCAATTTCGATCTCAGTATTACAATAGGGAGAAGCTCGACGACTATCTTCACCCTTGTTACAAAAGTCGGTACCTTCATGTCAACATATAGGCACATCCTTCACCCTACTCATGATAGGGATTCTTGGCCAAGGAGTGATCATCCTCCCATCATCCCACCACATCCAATAAACAAGAGAAAGGGAAGGAAAACCATGCTTAGGAGAAGGGAGTTTGGTGAAACAAGTGGCTACAACAAGGGAAAGGTGAGTAAGAAAGGTATGAGGATGACTTGCAGGTGTTTGTGGTGCACAAGGCCACAATAAAAAGTTCCATGGTGTGGACTTCCCTTCTAGGCGAAGGAAATTCATCTAACATAGGTACACCAAAACCCGATCGAGGTGAGACTTTGCATTGTTTGTGTTAATTACTATTAGAATTGTACATGAGTCTGATGACACCTTTATGTGTTTCACTGCAGTTTTCTGAGTTCTCGTTTGTGGTGCATCATATGGAAAATCACCTACCACACAATTGCCAAATCCACAAGTGGAAGATCAGGTATGTGAACCTCTCAATCTATTTTGTAACTTGTGTTGTAGTAATTAATTTTTGATTAGTTCCCTAATGGCTCAATTGCAGGCATTCAATACACATACACAGAGATCTGCGGGATGCGATCGGGGTGACAAGAGCGAGACCAAGTTAGGGTTAGCAAAAAGCACATGTAAGTTAATTATTTTTTTAGAATATTTTTGAATCTTGTTGTAATTTTTTTATTATTAATAGATTGGATTAATTCTACTTTCCGAGGCACTCAATATAGACAAAGACAAACAATCAAACCATTACAACCAGACTCAAGTTAAAAAAACAAAGAAGGAGGGGAATCCAACGAGACCCGGATGTCTCGACAAAAAGAGGAAGATCCGGTTGCCACCGAGGGGTTGGAGGACATTGACCAATTACCATGAAAGAGTTGCTATGCAACTACAAGCTGCAGATCATATTGGTTCTATGTATTTTTTTATAAAATTTTTGGTGCTTCACTTTGGTTCTAGGTATGTTGTAAAAGCGCAATATTTTTGGAAAAAGCTGTTTCCAGAATGTCAGTTCAATTTTGTAAACCTGCAGACTTAGAATTCTGCAGGCTTGGTATTATGTAAACCTGCATATAAGAGTGTTAGAATTCTGCACACTTATTATGCAACTACGATCTTACTAGTTCTATGTATTTTGGTATAGAATTACGGTACTTCATTGGTTCTATGTATGTTGTAAAGACTGCAATATTCGGAAAGCTTGATTCAATTTTTGTAAACTCAGCAGACTTAGAATTCTGCAGGCTTGGTATTATGTAAACCTGCAGATGAGAGGGTTAGAATTCTCTAAACCTGCACACAATTTTGTAAAAAAAATTATTACCATTGAATCAATAGCAGATACAGCTTTTCAATTCAGTTTTTTTTTTCTCCAGTTTTCTCCAGTTTTGTCAATGCAATTTTCTCTAGTTTTTTTTCTTGCTGTTTTTGCAGTGTCCAGGTGAAATCTTTAAAATTTTGAAGTGAGTCTTATGCATTCAGGTTGGAGTGAGTTAATATTTGGTTTTTTTTGTCAGTATAACATCAGACCAAAATAAAATTCATACTCAAATTCAAAACACAAACACATCCATTCATTGAAATCCTACCTTCATTGTTGTGGTACATCAAAGTTATTTAAACTTAATCAATATGAAAGACAACACATTACACAATGAACCCTAAATCTATACCCGCAACCAGCATTCCAGCATCAACCATGCTAAGCCCGCAGATTGAATCAACCGATATGATTTGATGTGCAAAATTGTGGGACTAAACAATATGATCTTGCTCCCTAAAAAAAGAATTAAAACAAACAAGAAAAAAAAAACAAAAACAACTTCTTCCTTCCCTTGCAGTCTAGAGTCTAGGTTTTGTGCTCTCTCTCAATTCACTCGACCATCCTCCTTCTCCAGATCTATATTGCCCGGCCTTCTCTTCTCTAATGAGAGGAATTGCATCTGTTTTTCCGGTGGAGAAATGATGAAAATCCATATTGCCCGACCTCCTCTTCTCAGATGAAAGGGTAGTCCAGGGTGAAGTCCACATGGTTATTGGGTGATGTGGCTTTGCTGGCGTGGCAACAAAACAATGCCCTCAACGGCCACATCAGCTTAAATGACCGGATTTGGTCAGGGTCACCTGCCGTTGAAATAAAAACACAACTTTGGATACCTTTTTGATACAAATTAAAGGTGGGATACCTTTTTGAAAAAAGGCATAAGATAGGTAACCTACCAAAAAATTAACTCCGTGTTTTTACTAGTGATGTGCACAAACTTGACAATGGCTTGGAGTTATAAGAATTTTAAGCCCCATTATTATGTAATATTTTATTCTTTAAAGCTATCTTTAACATACCAATAAATAAATAAATAAATAGGCTTAAGAATTTTGTTTTTTTTTTAAAAAATTAACACCAAATCCATTTTTTTTTTTAAATAAATGTAGATAAACCACATATTTATTGAAAAGAAAAAAAACAGTACAGAACCAAGAGCCTCTCACCAGAAGTGAGGGGGTACAACAAACACAACAGAAAATACAAAAAAGCAGAATAACAAGAGGGGAGTCTAGAGAGGCGGAAGGCACCATCTGGCAACTCAGGCCTGTCTAGACAGAAGTCGGAGCAACTACTCCTGAGCTATATCATGAGCAGGATCACCAGGATCAGAGTCTCGAAGCTGAGGGAGTGCTTAATTTTATGAGAAGCTTCATTGAGTGATTATTGATGTCTATCAGCAGCTATTGAAAACCAGAAAATGAGCATATTAGCAATTTTAAAGATAATATTAATGTATGGCAAAGCATTTAAATGAAAAATACGAGTGTTTCTTTCAATCTAGATATTCCAAAGAACAGCACGGGAGACAAGATCCCAGAGAATTCGGTGTTGAGAGTCAATAGAGGGTAGCCATTTTTGAAAAATGTGGATAAACCACAGCTTTATTGAAATAGCAAAGGATACAGTAGAACAGTCCTCTCACCAGAGGTGAGGAACAAAACTAAGTACAACATAACAACAACGTACGAGAAAACGAGAAAAAGCCAAAGATAAAAGCTGGACAGACGAAAAACACCGTCTGGATCATCAGGCCTGTCCAATCAGATAGGTGTAGGGACTACTCTTGTGCTACATCTGGATCTTGATCGCCAGAATGAGTGGAGACTCTGGCACTAAGGAAATTGAGAGAGCGCTTGATTCGTAGGGATGCCTCGGAGAGAGATTGCTGGTTCACGTCGGAAGCTAAAGAAAACCAAGAGAGCGAGCATGTTAGCGGATTTAAAAAAATAATAGTGTAGAACGGTGAAAAGCATTAAGTTGAAAAAAATATGGGTATTCCGTTCAATCCAGATATTCCATAAGATCGCTCGGGAAATGAAATCCCAGATGCATCGGAGTTGAAGATTAATGGATGGTAACCAGGTAGTCCAGAGCGAGGAGATAGATTGTGGAGGGAAGATTGGGTCAAAGAGTTGAAGAAAAAATGCCCAGATTCGGTTTGAGAAGGTGCAATTAAGAAAAAAAGATGATCAAGGTCCTCTGAGGCATTGTGGTATAAAAACACAAGTATCGGAGGTGTTTTTGAAAGTTGCACCTTCTTTTGAAAAAGATTTGTAAGAGTGAGAATTTTATCCTCTCCAGCAAGCCAGCAGAAAAGAGTTATTTTGCTAGGGACTACGAGTTTTCCGAAATGCGAGTAGAGTGGACTCACGTAATCCACCGTCAATAAGGAATTTGTAAAAGGATTTGACAGTGAACTTCCCATTTTTTTCCAAAAACACGGTTAGGAGAATCGTCCTGGTTTAATTTTATGCAAGACCGAAAGGGTAAAAGAGCGGGAATAACACCCGCCCAGAAGAAAGATTTGTTTCTGGGTGGAGTATAAGACAAAACTCCAGTTGGGCTTCTGTTTAGGTAGTTGATGTATATGATTTTGGCCCAGCCACAATTTGGGTTGCAAGATAGTTTCCACCACCATTTCCCAAGCAAGGCTATATTAAAATCACGAAGATTGAGAATTCCCCAGCCACCCATGTCTTTGGGTCTAGTGATCCTATTCCAAGCAACCAACCTAATACCTTTGGAACCCAAATCAAGTCCTTTCCATAAGAAATCTCTACGGATTTGATCAATATCTTTGATCACCCAGGCGGGTAGTTTCAATACTGACATCCAGTAGACTGGAACAGTTGAGAGCACTGAATTAATAAGAGTTAAACGACCACCTAGGGATAAGTAATTTGCTTTCCAAGGGGTGAGTCTAGAGCGCACCGCTCAATGAGTTTATCCCGAGTCTAGGCGTCTTGGCCTTTTTTTCCGAAAGGGGGACCCCTAAATAGGGTGATGGGTAAACAATTTCTTGAGCGATTAAGGATTACGGCGGTTGAGGAATGTGGTTGGAAACCATAATTTGTCGAATACAAACGAGCTCTTTGAGAAATTAATTGACGAGGCGGAGGAACCTTCAAAAAAACATAAAGAATAAAGCTTGATGATTCGGAGATCATCTTGACCCCCGGCAGAGAAAAATTAACAGGTCATCAGCATATTGAAGGTGGCAGATGCTATCAAATTGGTTCAAAGGAACTCCCACGAGTACTTTGGATCTAAGAGCATGAAAAGAACATAGCGCTCAAGACATCGCGACCAAAGCAAATAGAAGAGGGTGAAAGAGGATCACCTTGTCGCAATCCTCTTCTACATCGGATATACCCACGGGTAGTACCATTGATGATGAATTGGGTCTTTCTGAGCACGAGAATAGTGTGAATCCAAGATAGCCATCTAGGTCCAAAACCTCTAGCAGCAAGGACATCAAGAAGGAAATTCCAATCAAGAGAGTCAAAGGCTTTAGCAAAGTCAACTTTGAAAACATAGCCAAGTGATTTCCGTTTTTGCAGATTGAAAATTACTTCTTGAGCTCCAATAATATTATCCGCAATACATCTGCCCTTAATAAAGCCAGATTGGAAATCATCCACCAGGTTGCTAATCACTGAGCTTAAGCGAGAGGCGAGAATCTTAGAAATGATTTTACAAGTGGAGTTAATTAGACTAATAGGACGATAGTCAGAGACCTCCCCTGGTGCATTGGTTTTTGCAATGAGAGCGATGTGAATCCAATTTAGATGCTCGTAGTTGAGGGATCCGACATAGAAATCGTCAAAAAGTTTAACTAAAGTGTCCTGAAGGGTGGTCTAGTGTTTTTGGAAAAAAATAAAGGAAATCCATCCGGACCAGGAGCTTTATCAGGATTTAAGTCAAAGACAGCATGTTTTATCTCATCTAAGGAGAAAAGGGATTCAAGATGAGAAAGATCAATTCTCTCTTTATAATCAAATAAGTGTTGCCAATCAAGTAGAAACCTATTAGGTAGAGGAGAACCAAAGAGAGTATGATAATAATCATTGAAGATTCTACCAATTTGCACATTACCTTCAGTCCAGTGGCTGTTATGGCGAATGCGAGGAATATGATTTTTGTTTTTTCTGCCATTAGCAAATTGGTGAAAGAATTTTGTGTTTAGATCCCCCTCTTTAAGCCAAGTGATTCTGGATCTCTGCTTCCAGTAAATTTCCTCCTGATTTAGAATAGAGTAGAGCTCCGATCGAATTTGGGATAGGCGATTGGATTCATCCACCGAGAGAATTCTACTTTTCGCCAATGGTGTCAAGGGAGTTTAATTCAGCTAGTAAATTTTTTTCTTAAGGAGATTTGAAGCATCAAATGTATTCTTTGACCAAAAGGCGAAGATTGGCTTTTTAAATGAGATAGTTTTTTTGGATAGGATGTAAGCTCCATGACCCAGTGAGGGTTAATTTCCATCCACCACTCCTGAATAAGGGATTCTAATTGAGGGTTGGTGTACCAGAATTTCTCAACTCTAAAAAGTCGGGATCGCAAAAGATGATCTCCGAAATTGAGACAAATAGGAGAATGATCGGATCCAATTCTGGGGAGAGCAAGTTGAGAAGATCTAGGGAATAAGGAAGGCCAATTATGAGAGTACAAGAATCGGTCTAAACGAATCCAAATGGGATCAGCTTGACCATTGGTCCAGGTAAATTTTCTCCCGATAATGGGAGGGTCAATGAGATTAAGTTCGCAAAGTATGTTTTGAGAGATGGAGATGTCCCTAGGGTTGATAATACCATTATTTTTATCATCAAGAGTGAACACAGTATTGAAGTCTCCACAGATCACCCAAGGAATAGCGATGAGATTTCTTAAATAACGGAGTTCATTCCAGAAATCAGATCTAGTGGAATGAGAGTTTGGGCCATAAACATTGGTACAAGCCCAGATAGAGTTGTTAACTCTGTTGGAAAATTTAATAGTGATGGAGAATGACCCTTTATGAAATAGGGTTCCGAAAACTTGGGAGCTGTCCCAGGCAACAATAATACCTCCAGCAGTACCAAGTGTCGGTAAGAAATCAAAGGTATCTAGGCGCTTACCACCAATCGATCTCCAGGTGGAACAATGGAGATCAAGAAGTTTGGATTCCTGAAGACAAGCTATGTCTACTTGTGAAGATAAAATGACATCTTTAACTAGGTGGCGTTTTGAGGGTCTGCCAAGACCTCTAACGTTCCAGCTTAGAATTTTCATAAGAAACAAGTAGAACTAGCAGTTGATCTCGGAGGAGATCCAGGGCGATTAGAGGTTCTTTCCTTTTCAACCGAGCGAATTTTTTCTAGGCATTTGGATTTATGATTAGGAGATCCAAGGAATTTAATGCCACAAGAGTTGCTATAATTAATAAGTTGAGCATCAGTCCAAGAAGAGAAAACTGAGTTAATGAGGTTAGGCGTACCTTCTCGTGGATCATCAGGTATTTTCTTCTTTGAAGATCTAGGCGGATGTGGGACAAAACCTGCTTCTTCGTTCCAACGCCCAGAAGGTTTCTTGGGCCTGTCGCTTCTTCTAATTTGCTTCGGTACAATTGGCTGTAAGTCTGGAGTATTTCCCATTGTACCAGTTTCTTCTGAAGCAATATCAGCTGCAGTGGAGAAGGATAAAGCATCAGGCATCAGCTCATCTTCTGTGTCGGGTGGTTGAACAATTTGATCAGTGTGACTGAGATATTCATCTTCTAGAAGGATGTCATCATCAGCAATTTCATTCTCAAGAATGTCCTCATCATCGCCCCAATCAAGAAGTTCTTCATCAGAGGGATCCTCTAAAGAGACGTCTTGGGGTGAGGGGTCTTGAGTGTAGAATTTGTCCGAGTTGATACTTGGAATCAAGGTCCAGCCACCATGAATAAAAATCCATTTATACCCAACTGGAATTGGGATAGACGGGGGAAGAAGTTCCAAGTGAATGGGGAGATTCCCCTGTGTGGATGTGTCTGGTAGGATAGGGATCACATAATCATTTTTTTGAAGAGGAGGAAGTGTTTCGGGATCGAAATTAGGCGATTTAATGGGCTCCAAAAATGGTTGGAGTAGGAAGCCTATCACGAGGCAATGGATTTTTAAGAGGAGGATGTGTTAAATCTGAAGATTGCTTATCTTGAGGCAAAAAATCATCAGTTGATTGCCTATCTAGAAGCATTAAATCATCAGTGGATTGCATATCTTGAGGCATTAAATCATCAGTGAATGAGTTATCAATGATATGAGAATCTCGAGGCAAGCTCTCCGTTGTGTGAGAAGAAAGCTTATCACAAGGCACCTGATCAAAAATAATGGGAGAGATCTGATCAGAAATCTGATCCCGAGGAAGTGAGTGAGTGGGATTCTCTTCTCGGGATTTGATCGTGGGATCATGTGAGGTAGCACGGGAATCCAGGGAGATGTTCTCACCATGCAAGAGGGACATATGCATGGTTCCAAATTGTATTTCAGAATCCCTATCTCGAGGCAAACCCACGGCCAAAGAACGACCAATCAACCCTTTGCCACTGCATGGCAACAGTGCATCTCCGTCATCGGGTTTCTCACGAAAAACCGATGAAGAACCAATGTATCCGGTCAGCTTCCGATCACCGGAAGGTTGTGGTTTAGCTCCCAAAGAATTACAACAATCAATCCTCGTCGGATGGCCAAGACCGGAGCTATGCTCAACGGTCTCGCCGGGATTATCATCGACGGGAGATTGTAAAAGAGTCCCTTTACCTTTGTCAGCTTTGGATGAACGAAGAGAGCTGCGGGGTAATGGAGCCGAAGGTAGAGAGCTGGGATTATCCGGCACTGTTTGAGAGGATTTATGGGTCACCGGGCCCTGAACAACCTTCGATCGAAGCACATGAGTCCCATCGTCTTCTAGTTTCACTCTGAAGCTTCGAACACCAACATCCACTGTGACTTCTAACGGGAAGCTGATCGATTTACTAAGTCTAATCAGAGTTCTCAAATGTTCGAGGGAAATGTGCTCTTTCTTTTGAACATATATTAAGTCTCCAATTGGCCGAAGCACATCAACAATTGAGTCCCAATTCCAACAATGGAGTGGGAGGTTAGTTAGTCTGATCCAGTTGTAGCTTCCGGCAGCAACCGCGTGCGAACCAAACTCGGCCGTCCAGAGAGAGAAGCTAATTTTGCAATGGCCAAGAGATGTGTTCAGAGACAAAGGACTTCTCTTAACAACCGCGGTGGCATCTCTAGCTGATGCCATTGTAAGGACAAAATCGTCTGCAAAAGGAGTGATATGTTCACAAAGGGCGCTGCCCAGGCATTGTGGAAGACAGTCATGGAGAGACTTCACACTTGCATTGCCAGATATTACACGAATAATGCTCATTTTTTTGAGATCATCCTTGGATTTAAGGATGGCTTCAGTGATGGGCAACGAAACGCGATAAGAAGAAGAAGAAGATCCGACTGGAACATGAAGAAGGGGCTTGAGTTCCGAGGAGTTGGCCGGAGGAAAGTTTTTGGATCTGATTCTAGCTTTCTTGGTGTCAGGATAATGTGGAGAAGAGCGAAACGGGCACCTGATAGCAAGATGACCAGCTCCGTAGCAGCGCCTACAAGTGAGTAGATGTCTACAATCCTCAGATTTATAGCCAGGTCTAAGGCATTTTTTACAAACTTCGCCGGAATCCGGCGAGCGGCGACGCTTCGAAGAAGGTTGACCTGCAGCAGGGACAATGAGAGAAGAAGGATTGGCCTCCAAAGACGGAGGCGAATGTGCCACAGCAGCAGCATAAGATACGTCTTCCCTCACTGGGGAAACTTTGAAATCCAGACAGGCGGAAGAATACTGTGGGTTAGTGGTAAGATCCGGCCTAGAGGATCCAGAGTTTGCAACGAAAGAACGAGCACCCCTTCTAGATCCACCTCGGTAACCCCCACGAGCTCCTCCGCGAAAGTACCGAGAGCTACCATGACCATCGTAAGCACCACCAGAGCCATCGCGAGAGCTTCCAAGGAATCTCATATCCGCGCAGGAAATTGATGATCCTCACCGCCGTTGATCTTCATAAGTGTCTACTTTCCCTTCAGCAATTCAGATTCCATGACTTGAATCTAAGCCATTTGGACCACAACAAATGTATTGAAAGTGGGAGAGAATTTGAATCTAAGGCATGAAGAAAGAATGTCCAAATTCGTTTAGTAAAATCACAGTCGAGAAAAAGATGCTAAATATTTTCAGAGGCATTATGGCAGAGGACACAAGTATTAGTGGAATTTTGAAAGTTGAAACCTTTTTTGAAAAGATTTGTGAGAGTGAGAATTTTGTCCTCTCCAGCTAGCCAACAGAAAAGTGTGACTTTACTGGGGCAGTGAATTTTCCAAAAATTTGAGTAAAGTGGGCAGCGGAGCTCACCATCAATGAGAAATTTATAAAAAGATTTGACTGAGAAATTGCCACTTTTTTCAAGTGCCCAAATGAGGGTGTCTTCTTGATTATGGGAGCACTCAGGAATAATATCAAGGAGAGCAAAAAGAGATTCAGCAGGGACAGAGGGAAATAAAGATTCTGGATTAATTAGGCACTGATGGAAATGTCTGATGGTAATCCAAGGATCAGCACAATTAGAGAATAGAGTAGGCCAAAGATCTTTAAGTAAAATCCAATTATGCCATCGTTTGAGCCAGAGAAAAGTGTTAGCCCCGTTATTTATGGCTTTCGTGATACAGGATCTAAAGGATAGCAGAATGGTAGTCACTCCCGCCCAAAAGAAGGATTTATTTTTAGGTGGGGAATGAAACAAAGCTCCATGTGGGTCTCTAACAGAGTAGTTAGCTTGGATGATTTTAGCCCAACCATAATTTGGATTACGGGATAGTTTCCACCACCATTTACCAAGAAGAGCATTGTTAAAATGTTGGGGGTTAAGGATTCCCCAGCCTCCCATGTTGCGAGGTCTAGTGATTCTGTTCCAGGCGATGAGTCTAACACCTTTAGAACTCAGTTCGGGCCCTTTTCAAAGAAAGTCGCGCCGAATTTTATCAATTTTCAGGGTCACCCAGATAGGAAGTTTGAAAACCGACATCCAATAAACTGGGACGGTAGTTAGGACAGAGTTGATAAGAGTTAGGCGACCTCCCAGGGATAAGTAATTTGCTTTCCAAGAAGATAGTCGAGTGCGAACCATGCCAATGAGCTTTGCCCAATCCATTCGTCTGGGTCTTCGACCAGAGAGAGGGACCCCAAGGTAGGTGATCGGGAGACAATTTCTGGAACAGTTAAGTATTCTAGCAGAAGTAAGGTGGGGTTGAAAGCCGTAATTAGAAGAGAACGAACAGCTTTTCGAGAAGTTGATTGCTAAACCAGAAGATCCCTCATAAAGATAAAGAATCAGTTTGATGATTTGAAGGTCTTCTTGTCTACCAGCGGAAAAGATAAGGATATCGTCAGCGTATTGGAGGTGACAAATGTTATCGGTTTGATTTAAGAGGACGCCTACAAGGACTTTGGACGCCACTTGGTTCAAAAAATAAATCTCTTATGATGTGTGAAGAAATGATGAGGGTTTGAATTTTTTGTTGGATAATAAAAAAAATTAGTGGTAATAAAAATTTTAAAATGTTAATATGAATTTAAATTAATGAAAGTTAAGACGGTAATATAAAAGACATTCATGCTTTTATAACGTTTTCAACAAAAACTTTGATGGTATTTTTGACTAACTAGATGTGCAGGGGAAAAAACACTGAGATGACATAAATGATAACCATTAAAAACTGAATTATGTATTTTTTGTGATTTTATATATGTTACAATGTATGACCAAAATAGACACTTAACATACATCATATAATTAACATACAAACAAAAATAAAATAATAAAATTCAGCATCCATCAAATGAGTCATGTACAAATTAATATTAAAAAATTGACTGAAATGCATTATTGGTCGCTATGACATATGGTGCATCTTAACTCTGATATAGTCATGTTAGAAAATGACATTATCGCCTTTCTACTTTTTTTACGGAGTCCATTTTGATTTTGTATTGCTTTTGTCACCCTGGGCCTCATGTCTCTATATGACAATATATTTTATATTTTTTAAAATGTTTAATGTTGACGCGATATACACAACATGTGATAGTGTGATACATGCCCCATCATACCATTTTATGTTTATATATATATATATATATATACACATATATGGTGAGATAACTCGCAATACGAACTATCATATGATATTTATTTAATAAAAATAGATAAATCAACGGTCCGATCTAGACTTTCTCCTTGCAAAGCAATTTATTTATCCTTAGGGGGCCGATTAACTCTTCTCAACTCAGAATTATCCTCAATTCCAGTTTACTAGATGTCGGTTTCAAACTTCGTAATAAAAGAAATCAACAAAATCAAAAGAGATTTTCTTTGGAAATGACCATATCTCAGTTCTAAAGGAATCAGACTGGTTGCTTGGAAGAGAATCTGCAATGCTCGCAACATGGGAGGTTGGAAAATTCTAAATCTACAAGAATTTAACAAAACGCTAATTGGGAAATGGTGGTGGAAGATCATTTCCAACCCAAATAACTGCTGGGCAAAAATCATCAATGCCAACTATTCCAACAAAAAATTGCCTGGGATATTATTTTCAGGGGAATAACTTAGGTGAAGTTAGATAGGTGTAGTTAGTGTAGTTCACCATTAGATGTTTGACACGTGGCATGAGATGAGTAATTTTAAAAAAAAGGTGAGGGCATTATAGGAAAGTTATTATATTTTTATATATTTTTGGGACACGTGTCATAATATTAATGGTGAACTACAGTACTAACTACATCTATCTAACTTCACCTAAGTCATTCCCTTATTTCAGACTCCGCTTTGAAACAAATCATTCTTCTGGTCAGGGATCAACCCCATTCTTCTTTCATTTAGAGCATGTATTACCAAACATGTAAGAAATGGAGCAAGTACAACATTGTGGTATGATCGGTGGTTTGAAGGGCGAACCCTTAAAGTTTTTTGGCCTGCCCTATTCACTAATTGTACATGTCCTTGGATAAGTTTAAGACAATTCACTCAATTAGATTCCCCAGAGAATCTTTTTCTCACAGCTTCATTAAACGATATCTCCATGATCCTGAACTCAATCCATACTGTTCTAACAACTAAGAGGATACATATTCTTGGCTTCTAGAAAAAAAGGGAACCTTCTCAGTTAAATCTTTCTACAAGTTCTTAATAGATGGAGGGGTTCAAAGTCATCTTTACTCCAAATTTTGGAAAATCAGATGCCCAAGCAAAATCACTCTTTTCTGCTGGTTAGCCTAGGAAGACAAAATTCTCACTTTATCTAACCTTTTCAATAAAGATTGTAATATAATTGCCATATACACTTGTATTCTTTGTCACAAAAATTCTGAACCGGTAGATCACCTTTTCCTTGACTACGAATACACAGAAAGAATTTGGTCTTTCTTTCAACAAATTTTTGAAGCTCACTTTCACCCTCCTTCTCTTTCCAATATTTGGACTTCATGCATACCTTCTTTAAATTCTAATATCAGAATTATCTGGGATCTCATCTCTAGAGCAATTATCTTGAATACCTTGATGGAGAGAAATAATCAAAATTTTCAACTTAATTGCTTACCCATTCAATCTATTATTTTGAAAACTGCTAATATGTTTCTCTCTTGGTTTTCTGCAGCTCTAGATTCATCTAAGCAAACCAACCTTGAAGCTTTTTAGAAGATAAAGCGATCCCTCAACTTCCTGAGCGCTAGGTTAGCAGATCACGACAGCGACCTAGAGGTCAACCTATACTGGGAGTAATCCATCCCCTCAGTCTTCAAGCTCATGCAGCCTTGTGTCTCCAAGCTGATGACTTTGACTTCGCCTTCCCAACTTTCTTTCCTCTTTTCATTTCCTTGTTTAGAGTTTTCACTGTTTTTTGTTTTCCTCACCCCTGGTGAGATCTTAGTATGTCCTCGTTGCTTTGTTCTGTTATCTTTCTTTTCAGTATTTGTCATGTTCCGTTTTCTTTTTTCTTTTTCAATTTCCTTTTTCAATGTGTTATGTTTAGTTTTCTATTTCAATAAAACCATGGTTTATCCATATTTATTCATAAAAAAGACAACATTATATGATATCTTTTTTGTAAAAACTATCATATGATATTTAAAAAAATAAAAAATTATAATTTTTATAAAAATGTTAAAATGCTAAATTTCTGAGATTTATAAAATTTAAAATATTTAAAATTACTAAAATGTATAGATTTTTTTTTAAGTTTAGAAATTTCTAAAAGTTTCTATAAATTTTGTGACCATCTTCAATATTTTTTTTATAAACTTCAAAAATTTTATAAACTTTTTTAAAATTTTATATATTTTACTAGCTTTAAAATAAATTTTGAAAATAGAAGTTAACATATACAAGGCACTACAATTTACAATTTACACACCCACTAAATATTCAACAATGTTTTTTGAAGACAGTCGAACCATTGGCCTCTCCCATAGAATTTGCGCTATTGTGTCGATGATTAGAAAATGGAAGTCTTCTGTATTTTATAAATAAAATTTTAATTTTAAAGTTTTAAAAAATGCCATGTTGACTTAGCAAGGTAGTTGTGTCATGCTCGTTATTTAAAAACATCTTTTCAAATTTATGAGGTGCCGTGATACGTGTTAAATATTGCACCATTGAAAAATATTCAAGTCAGCATTGAATAGATTTAAAAATATGAAATATAGAGTTATAAAAGATTGGCTTGCTTAAAAGATTATCCTTGATATCCCAAGACCTTGAGCCTTTATACGAGTTAATAAAAACATAAAATAAAGGTCACATAAGCGATACATACCAAAATTAATGAACATTGTAAAAATAGTATATCGATCAGTCATAATACCCCGTTCTAATTTATAAAGACTAAAATATATTACATGCTACAATATATGGACCAATAACACACCTAAATAATTTACTAGGTACAATTAATCATCATTATTAGTCTATTCAACTAAAACATGAAAGAAAATGTTTATGTTTATATCAAATATTTCATATCTGTGGATAATTGGGAATATTGATAAGGGTAAAAATTATCTAAACTTCATATAACAACAATAAGAAGAAGCACTGATTAAGGATCAATAAAAAGACCAAATAATAATATAATTGATCAACAAACAATAGTTGTTTGATTCTACATATGTGAAAATAAACACCAATACGCCCAGACCTCACCATAATTTAATTTAGAGTCAATTTCTTTCAAGAAACCGGGCCATGATAGACCCAAAAGAAAAATAGTATAAACCAAGAAACAAAAAAATACGGAGAAGTTTGAAATAATTACTTTTACATGACCATTTACCAACAGCTACATAGACCCCATTATTTTTAAGCCAACTCAACAAACTGGGAGAAGCGAATCTTTGGCTCTTGTACAATGCTTGCACATTCTCCACATCTTCAACTGAAAGATCCATCACTCCAAGTGAGTTTTTATACATCACTGAATCTTCATTTAAAGAATGGTATAAACCCAATACATGTCCAATCTCATGCACTGCTACTGCCTCTAAATCAAATGATCTTGAAGTTAAGTCATCGCCTCTAATGTTCACAGTCCAATTCAATCGTGCTCTGAAGCGTATCTCCTTTTTTGGGTTATAAACAGTGTACGCTATTGATTTCCAATCATCCCATGGGTGGTAGAACCCAATGTTTATATCAGCTAATTTATACTCTTCCGTTTCAATGAACTCAACCGGAATTACTTGTGACCACCGATTGAAGGACCTCTGAAACACTGCTGAGATCTCATCACTTGGTATGGACTTAATTGTGTGTATCTTGGAAATATGGTAAGTTAACTTCATTGGAAGTGGACGCTGCCATTGTAGTTCACCTGGGACAGTGGAGATGCCGATTGCCATCTGCCTTTGTTAATTATTAATTAACCTATGAAACTAAGAAAAATTAATATGGAATAGTAACAACTTATATACTTTTTATTATGAGTGAGTATTATGCTGAGATTTTATGTCAGAGTCTTTGTTGGATTAGGAATTGGTACATGTGTTAAATAAATATATTTCACTTTCATCTCAAACTTCTTGTTCTTGAACAGAGGATAAGCATGATTTTTTTTTTTTAAAATTAAATTATTTAGTATACTGGAAGCTGATGATATAGTTTGTATTTGATTAGAAATTGGCATATATTTTAATTATCTCATATATTTTTTTAGTAAATCAATTATCTCAATTACTTCACAGGTGAATCAAGGTTGTCAGACCCGGCCCGGACAATGACCCGGCTAAGTCCAGGGGTCAGGGGTCAATGGGTTCGACCGGGTCGAACCGGAGTTGAACCGGGGTCAATAATTAAATATAAAAAATATTATAATAATTAATAATAAGCAAATATAATATTAAACCCATAATTATATTATAAAAACCTACTAAAATTTGATATTTAAATTGATAAATGACCTTATATACAGTAGAGTTTTTTAATTATGTCATTTATTTTTACATTTTTAAATATTTACAAATTTAATATATTAATATATAATTATCGAACTTCTCTCGATGTTATTTATTTATTTATTTGTTTATTGATTGATTTTGTTAAAATAAATAAAAAATTTAATTCACTAATTCTTATATCTCAATTGAGTTTTTATTTTGTTTTAGATTTTCTTATATTTTTTATTTAATTAGAATACTTTAATTATATATTTTTATAATAAAATTACACTCATTTATTGTTTTATTTTCTTAATAAATTAAATTTTTAGAAAGTATTTACATAACACATTAATATATTTTATTTTTAAATATTAATTTTTGTAATATATATATTGTAATTCTATTTATTGATTATAAATTATAAATTAATATTAATAAATATACACGATTTTGTGATTTTTAATGAGAAAATAATAATAAATTATTAAATAATGTAAAAAAATTAAACATCATGACCTGATTGACCCGGGCCGGGTCAACTGGGCTTCCGGTTGAACCGTCCGGGTCACTGCTAACACCGGGCTTTTTAATACCCGGGTCAATCGAGATATCTGCGGCCTACGCACTGGCTCCCGGTTTTTTCCGATTGAACCGCTGGGCCCGGTCCGGGACTGACAACCTTGAGGTGAATTCAATTTAAAATCAATTGCCTCATTTATTTATTTATTTTTAAAAATCTTTGACTTGGCAGTGATTCACTTCTTTCTTTAGCTAAAGAAGATCCTTGTCATTTTCTGGGTGATCTTTAACTTTCTCAACTGTGGCTTTTTTATTTTTATTTTTTTTTTTTCTGTTTTCCAGTTTTGGTGTTTCATTACCCCTAGTGATGATTGTCTAATTTGTTTAAATGTTGTTTTCTCTTTTATTTGATGTTTTTAGACATTTGTTGTTTTTTTACTTGCTTATTTTTTTTAATAAAGTTGTGATTTATCTATTTTATTAAAAAAAAAAAATTTAAAAAAAAACCTTGACCTAATTTAAAAAGTTTGTCAAAAGACAAATAAATACAAAGATGTAGAGGTTACGGTAGCTTATTAAGCCATGTTAGAAAGTTATTAACTTGAGCGGAGGCAGGGTTTTTTTTTTCTCTAAAATTTAAAATCAAATAAATAATTGTTTTTCTCAAACCCGCTAGGTAAAACTAAACCCGATCCGATAACTAGCAGTCATGATCCGAATCCATTAGAAACGTTCGAACCCTCGAGACCCTCTCGGCACTCGCATTTAGGGGTTTTTTAGGCCAGCGGCTCTCGTGCGTGCCCGATCCGAGCTCTTGGCAATGGCGATCACCTCCCAGAGCCCCGACATCCTTGGCGAACGCCAGTCCGGACAGGACGTTCGCACCCAAAATGGTACTTGTCTTCTTCGCCTCAGTTTACTTTGCAATCTCTCCTTCTTGCTGTGATCCTTGCTGATCGTTTCTCGTTGATTTCAGTGGTGGCGTGCCAAGCGGTCGCCAATATCGTCAAATCATCCCTTGGACCGGTCGGCCTTGACAAGGTACCTTCCTTCGATCCATCAATGGGTAGTGCTTTTTTTCTTCGGCCCATTTCATTTCTCTGTCAGTAATCGTGTTTCAATAATGAAACCTAGTTTTTTTTCCTGCAAAAGAGAAAATTTTAGGTACTGTTCTCAAGTGCAGTTCATGGCCGATTCTTAACTCGAACGTTAGGTTGAAAAAGTTTGGAATAAAAATCAAGAACTCCTAAGGGTTTGTTCGCCATTTTGTTCTCCATGAGGAGATTAGTGATTAGATGTGTGTAAATTGTAGACGAGATGAATCTATTAGGCTTAACCATTATTGTTAGATCCATTGCTCTTGAGTCTTGACAGCGTGGAAGCCGAGAATGCAGAATTAAAGAAGAATGCACAGTTTTTAGCCTGTGAGGGTGACTTGGAGATCTGTTTAATTTTTTTGCTAAATATGTGGTGGAGCTTTGTGGACTATGCAGTAAAAAAAAATATATATATAACAAAACAAAAGAGGTTTTGCTTCACTTTGGATTTTTTTGACTTCCTTGTAATCATGCTGTCAGTACTTTCATACAGCATTCCAGCGCAATTTTACTGTCTTGTTCAATGTTTTCTTCGATCATGTAGAATTTAGAATTTTTTTTTTTAAATTCACATCTTCTTAAGTTTGTCAAATTTTGCTGTGTATGTTGTACTTAATGGGTTTTGCCGAACATCGCAGATGTTGGTTGATGATATTGGGGATGTGACAATTACAAATGATGGAGCAACAATTCTCAAGATGTTAGAAGTTGAGCATCCAGCTGCCAAGGTCAATAATGACAAGTGTTATCACATTGCAGTTATTTGCTTCTTGTTCACTCTTTGTCTCTTTCTATTATTGTTAGATTTAAATCTGTTCACATGCATCTTCTGTAATATTGATTATTAGGTTCTCGTGGAGTTAGCCGAGCTTCAAGACAAGGAAGTTGGAGATGGGACCACCTCTGTGGTTATCATATCAGCAGAATTACTTAAGGTGATGTGCCCATGACTGCAGGCATCTGATTCTTAAGCTTGTGTATTTCATTCATAAATTAGATTGTGTGACATGTAATATTGTCCTGCAGAGAGCCAATGATCTTGTGAGAAACAAGATACACCCAACATCTATAATTAGTGGATACAGGGTATGTTTCCAACGAATTAGTAATTAATAATTTGCTAATTATTTGTGTGGTTTGCAAAGATTGGTCAAATGAAGGTTTAGTTTTAAATTTTTGAACACCCACCTTTGCTTACATTGTTTGCTGTTACAGCTTGCGATGAGGGAAGCCTGCAAATATGTTGATGAAAAGTTGGCTGTAAAGGTATGATGGTATTGGTTTAGTGACTTCGGTCAGTTTATTCAGTTGATATTGGTTTCAGCTTTTTACACTTTCGATTTGCAATTTAAATCAATATATTTTCTTGAGCCATCTGGAGATGTGATTTGTCTTCTCAGGTTGAAAAGCTTGGAAAAGATTCCCTTATTAACTGTGCCAAAACCAGCATGTCTTCAAAACTGATTGCCAGTGACAGTGATTTCTTTTCCAATTTGGTACGGTTGATGCTATGTCCTATTCATATTTTTCATTTATATCTTTAGAATGAGAAAGCAAACTGTGGCTAGTTATGAGATCAACAGTTTATTGGTTTTCTTTTCACATGCCCTTATCTTGTGGTAATGAGTATAACATTTTTTTGATAATTTGGAGTTAAATCGCATGATTTGATATTGCCTAAAGCCATCTTTGTTATTATGTAGTCATTTATTTTGTTAATTTAGTTGACTTGATTCCTTAAATACTTTATCAATACGAGGAACTTTTATCATTTAGGTTGTAGATGCTGTCCAAGCAGTGAAGACAACTAATGCTCGAGGGGAAGTTAAATATCCAATCAAGGTACTTGCATGGTTACTTATAGCCTTTTTTGTCTTGATTTGAAAATTTCAATACTATGTATTCATAACAGCCTGTGCTACATAGCTGTCCTACATATCTGATCACATGTCTGTTCTTTCATTTTTTTTCTTCCTTTTATGTATATACTTGCTTGTGCTGTGGATGATCTTCTTTTCTTACCCTTTCCAGGGCATAAACATTCTTAAAGCTCATGGTAAAAGTGCAAGAGATAGCTTTTTGCTGAATGGCTATGCTTTGAACACTGGCCGTGCTGCGCAAGGGATGCCTACTCGTGTGGCGCCCGCAAAAATTGCCTGTCTTGATTTTAATCTTCAGAAGACAAAGATGCAAATGGGTGTCCAAGTGCTAGTTTCTGATCCAAGAGAACTGGAAAAGATAAGGCAAAGGTGATGTCTTATGAACTTCTAGCTTGCACATGTATTCTTGATGTTGAATCTGTTGATCAACTTTTTCACCACTGACCTGTATCTAAACTGTTTAGTTTCTTCCCTTGTAAAATCTCCAATTTTGATTCTTTGAAGCCACCTTATTTTCAGGCTTACCTGTTTGGTTTAATAAGTATATTGTTATCTTCTTTAGCATATTATATGCATATCTCAAAATATCTTGATTGGAGTGTTTTTTCATGTCTGGACCAGATATAACTTATGTTTATTTTGATGTTTCTGAACAGGATGGCATCATAACTTAGTTATCTACCTATAGGAAGATATGCCATATGAGTGAAAACATGTGCCTGAGGTGGTGTAATGGACTAAAGATGAGCCAGTGGTTATCTCCTGTCTTGTAGATATATGTCAAGTGCGGAATATGAAACATGCCATTTTGACTTCTCTTATTTAAATGTCTCACATGCTTGATGCAAATTCATATTTTTATTTGTGATGTGCATGTGCCCATGAATACAAACACATGTAAATATTTTCGTTTAATTGAATTGTCTTGTATATTTTTATTTTAATTATTCGATGATTATTTCACAATATTTAATTTAGTTTCCCCTTCTGCAGAGAATCTGACATAACAAAGGAGCGAATTGAGAAACTTTTGAAGGCTGGAGCTAATGTCGTCCTGACAACGAAAGGGATTGATGATATGTCACTTAAGGCATGTTTAGACATTTATTATATAAATGTGTTCTTTGGTCATCTGTTTTATTAATTACTTTGGGGCAAATGTTTAAGTTCTGCTCCTTTTTCTCAGTACCATCCTAAATATTGTCAAACAAGTCTTTCCTCTGGTTCTTAATGTGGAATTAGTTTAGCTTAACTACTCTTGCTTTTGCAAAAGTTTTCAAGTCTTTTACAAATGCTTTCTTTCAGGAATCTGTTGCTTAGACCCGAACATATTTTGACTTGATAAAAGCACAAAAAAGAATTGAACTGAGAAGAATATTTAACCATATGGTTCCTTTGTTGTTCTGTTCTGATCCTTTTCTGTTTAATGTCATTTCAGTACTTTGTGGAGGCTGGAGCTATTGCTGTCCGAAGGGTGCGAAAAGAGGATTTACGTCATGTTGCCAAGGCTACCGGTGCAACTGTGGTAATTATCATATCCTTTTAATAATTGCATCTGATTGAAATTTACAGTATCCTTCTTTTGCGCTAGATGGAATACATCAATACAGAAAGATCTTGCTTCTACTATTTTATTCACAATATATCACAGGCCATATTGAACATTGCCATTGTTTTGTGATGGGCAGTAGTAATTGTTAACTAATTAGGGACTATTAGTTCAATATTAATTCCAATGCTATCTTGGTAGATGTCAGTTGTTGTTTTTTGGTCGTCGTATTTTATTCAATTGATTCTTAGTGTTTTGCTTCTTCCTATGCAATTCACAAATTGCATTAGTACCTGATTCTGTTTTTAGGCTACTGGATACTTATAGCAAGACAAATATCAAATTAACACCAAAACCTCCAAGCTTGTTTCCCTTATGTCTTTGAAAATACGTGAGGTATGCTTAGATGAATATCTGAGAATCTGAGCGCTATTCTTCATCTTCTGCCTAGATGCATGAAAGAGTAACTAGCTTGTTCCTCATTAGCTTAATTTTTTTTTCTTTTTTTGAGGTTTAATTATATATTCTCCTGTTTGTTTATAACTATTTTTTCAAAAAAATAAAATTAGACCTTTACATTGAGCTTACACTTGTATGATATTTCTTGACAGGTTTCCACTTTTGCTGATATGGAAGGAGAAGAGACTTTTGATTCATCATTTCTAGGGTTTGCAGATGAAGTTGTGGAGGAACGGATTTCTGATGATGATGTGATTATGGTGAAGGGTACCAAAAATACAAGTGCAGTATGTATTGCTCCGTTTGTAATTGTTATGGACAGCTCTCCCTGATTTAATGCTTGATTGATGTTCAAACTAAACGTATTTCTTCCTTCACAGGTTTCACTGATACTTAGGGGTGCTAATGATTTTATGCTTGATGAGATGGAAAGGTCTTTGCACGATGCTTTGTGCATAGTGAAGCGAACCCTTGAATCCAACACGGTAAATGCTATTATCTGCTTCTTACGTTAATGTGTAACATATCTGATTAGATTGATGAGACTCATTCCTTGATTTATCTTTGTTGTTGTATTCTCTTTTTTAATCTTCTGCTAGTGGGCTAGTTATTTATTTTCATGTCGCAGCAAATGCTTCCAAGTGTTTGTTGCAGTATTATGATAATATCTAGGATTTTTTTTATGCTCCACTGACTATATAGCACATTCTGATTGGATTATATAGGTTGTTGCTGGTGGGGGTGCAGTTGAGGCGGCATTGTCAGTATACTTGGAAAATCTGGCCACAACTTTGGGTTCTAGAGAACAGTTGGCAATTGCTGAATTTGCTGAATCTCTTTTGATAATTCCTAAGGTGTTAGGCAGTTCTATTTTCAATAGGATCTTTCTCATTATTCAAGTCTTATATATGTTACAAATGCCAATTCTTGTTTGCAGGTTCTTGCTGTCAATGCTGCCAAGGACGCAACTGAGCTAGTTGCAAAACTGAGGGCTTATCACCACACTGCCCAAACAAAGGCAGACAAGCAGCATTTTTCGAGGTACTTGCATGCATGTGATGTATTACTGAGTTGTGACTTCTAGTATCTTGCTCATTTTTGTTTTTGTTTTTTTCCCATTCTTGACTTGGTACACTCTCTTTGGTTGGCTTGTTGTATCTGCTTATACATTCTTGTTTACTGCAAGTGCTTGTCATTACAAAAGGAATGGTTTTGCGTGATTCCTTCAAATTTTTACTGTTTGTAAAGTCCAGGTTTATTACACATTTTTTGGAACACAATTTTATTGAAATTCTTTGGGCATATGATCTTATATATATTTTGTTTTATACTGTTAAATCATTGTGAATGCTTGAAATGCTTGAAATGCTTGAATATCATGTAGTCCCTTATTTCTCAACTTTTTAAATAAGAAACTAATCCTGATGATTGAGTGTGTTGTGTAAATATGACTGGTGATTCAAGGCATCAGTTGTGAGTTGTGACAAAGGGTATATAAAGAATTCTTATTGTCAGTCGAATGTAAATAAAGTTTTGCTTATAAATTGATTGGATTGATTATAATCTGACAAAGCATTTGTTTGTGTCCATCCAGCCTTTGGTTAGGCCTGATCATAGCTTGATGAATATTTGAAGAGTGTTTATTATATTTTAATCTTATCACTTCAATTAACCTTAATGTAATTGGTGAGAGTATTTTAGATTTTTATTTGAAACACTTATTTCATGATCCCACAGTCTACTGATACGGAGTTGTTAAACTTCATTGATAGTATAATTATCTGATGTTAATTTTATATGAATTAAATTGAAATAAACTACTATGACATGCTATCCTCTAATCATGACCAACATGACATTTTAATTGTCTACCTTCTTTTTGCTATTGCAGTATGGGACTGGACCTATCGAAAGGAACCATCCGCAATAACCTAGACGCTGGGGTCATTGAGCCTTCTATGAGCAAAGTGAAAATTATCCAGGTACACTGGTGTAGATGATGTTTTATTTTACCTGGCAGCCTTCGGTCATTCATTTTTAAAAAATTGTGTGTAATTACCATACATAGGAGTGATGTTTTACTTAACTAACAATTCTTTTATTATGGCTGCCAGTTTGCAACGGAGGCAGCTATTACAATACTAAGGATTGATGATATGATCAAACTTGTCAAAGATGATCAAGACAATGCCGAGGATTAAAGCTTGGTGTCAATATTTTGTGCGGCGGGAGTTATGTTTCTTCTGTAATTCGTTCTGTAGCGGTTACTTATCTTGATGTTGGTAGTGGTACAAACAGGGATCACTGAGGAGTTGTAACTACAGCCTGTGATAACATTTACCATGCAATTTTTTGGAATACCATGCTGTGTTTTATTATTTTCTAACTGGTCTAGTCAAACTGGTAATTCATCTGAGTAATGCATTCGTGGAGACCTAGGTTTTTTTTTTACTTGTTCAATTATTTTTGTTGTTATATATATATATATATATATATCCATGAGGATGCTATGACTACGCTGTACGCTTATGCTATTTTAAAATTTTAAAAATTTTGAAGATATGATGCCTAAAATGTTTATTTTAATTTTAATTATTATTATTGTTTTATTTATACTTGCTAAAAATAAGAATTGAAGTAAATGATTTTAGTGAGGGCCTGGGTTTAATTGGTTTCTTTTTCCTATCCTCTCGTCCCTCGAAAGTCCAAAGCCCTTCATAAACCCTATAAAATACAAAGAGCAAGAGATCCGATTTCCATTCTTGTCCATCTCCCTTGATGGCTTCGACCTTCGCTCGCGCCGCTTTGCCTGCCCTTCTTCGCTCCCATATCGCCAGATCTCCTCCGGCGGCAAGGCGCTTCTCCTCTGCCTTGTCTCCCGCTTGCCGGCGATCCCTTTTCCTATCTAGGTCTGCGATTTCTGCCCTAATTTTCGCTATACCACCAACTTTCTTCTTGGGATGACCATCATTGTCGTCTTCTATCTTTTCTTGAAGGTCTCCTGTGGAGTTGGGCTGCTACGATGGGTCCTTGCTCCCGCTACACAGCGCGGTGGCTGCTGCGAGGCTGACGTCCCGGCTGAGCACGACGGCCAGGAGCTGCCGTGATCTCTCACAGGGTACCCTCTGCCGCACCTATCCTGGCCTGTAGTCTTGTTTGTTCTCTAAGTGAGTAGTTTTATATTTTTACCAGCATTCATCTTTTCTTGATGTTTCTATAAATCATTTCAAGCTCTGATTCTACCCTTTATCTAACTCAGTTGAAAACTAGACATCCGCATAAAAATAGAATAGAATAGAATAGATGTATCATAAAAAGATCTTTGCTTTTTAATTCTTGTTGTGTTATTGCTTTTCAAGTATATAGTGTAGCTTTCTCTATCCTTACTCGCATCACTGCTGGCTTTCTTCTTTTGGCCTCAGAAATCCAATTTCCGTTATTTAACTAATATTTGTGAGCCCATGTAATGTACCCTCAAGTTTCTGATTCTGCAACTGGATGATTTGTCTTAGTTTTTCAGAAGGTCCAAAAGACCTTCAAGTCTCAGTTCTTTGTCAAAATTGTATATCTGTTTAATTCACCCCAAGTTATAGTTGATACTGCGTTTCTTTTTATTATCATATTAACTGTTTTGGTCCACCTTTTCTTTTCCTGTTGCTCATTCCTTTCAATTTTTAATGGACAAACTGTTGCATTCCTGAATTTTGTTTCATTCCAAATGCCTTCATGGCTCTTAGATTATCATTCATTCTTTTCTTCTCAATTGGAGTTATCCATCCATTCTTTCATAGTTATAGTTTGATAGGTGCACTATGTTTTCATTTTTTTTCCTTTATTCGAATATTTTATGTACCCTGCTTGTTCAAAGTACACACACAAAACACCCCTACAAAAAAAAAAGGAAACAAAGAAAAAGAAAGTCTCTTGTGCGTTCTTTATATCCTTTGTGCAATGATTAGTATGAAATGTATAGTTATTTCTATTTAGAAATAATATCTCATACATGCACCAGAACAAATGTGTTTCTTGAGTCCATTACCACAGGCCCATGTCAGTCCAAACACCACCTTTTTGAGTAATATGAATGAAGGGGAAAAATTGAAGAAAAGGAAATTTATAGAATTTGTTCTGAGTCCATTTGCTTTTGGAGTCCAAACACCAGCTTCTTGAATTTGAAGTAGAACCATTGTATTCATAGGTGCTTTTGATAGATCTTGATATGGTTTTTATTTATTTATTTATTTAAATTTCTACCTGATCCTTTTGCCCTAACAGAAACAATGACATTAGGCCAAACCATGATAAGTTGCCTTGGCTCAAGGATGTGAACATTGAGAGGATTTTTCTTGGGAAGATGTACAGTGGCAATTATTATGAAATAAAAGTAAAACATCTTTAGTTTAGTTAATGCTTGCAAGATGCTCTCTTGAACTAGTGCACCATGTGTAAAAATTCCATGGTAAACTCAAAAGGGGAGGTAGAAGCTGTTGTTTTACATCTGTTTTGATATTTGTCAGTCAATGTGAGGATATGGTTGAACCTGCTAACACAAAAGCACTTTAGAATCATATCATGTGGCGCAAGGCCAACAACTGTAAAGTGACAAGGGTCTTGCTTATTTTATATTCCATAAGTGTTTCCTCCATGAGTGTTTCCTTTCAGAATTTTCACCCTATCCATAGCAAATATCAAAATGAATGATTAAAGTGCATGTCATTTGCTTTAACAGGGCTTCAGTATAATGGTAATATCAACATTCTTTAGATGATATTGATGGTAAACGGTAAACCCCCTAGTTTGTTGCACCTATTTGTAACTGAGGTTGTCATTATTTAGTTTAGAAACCACTTTCTATTTCCTAGAATCAGATATAAAACCTTTTATTTTACATGGTTTTAAATTATTTACAAATCCATGTGTATGGTAGGTGTTTCTTTCTGCCAAAAGCATTTATTGATGATTTTTCTCTTTAATAAATTTGTGTTTTTTTGTTTTTTTCCTAGAGATGGGTCTATCAATACCAAGATAACTTTTCAAGGCGTGATCATGACGGTTACTTATTTGCTTGCAATTTTGAGCAGACGAATTTGTAATTTGCTCTTGGCATTGATATTCGGATGTTTACTACTTTCTTCTTGTTATTGTATGGTCAACATTCCAAATTATCAGTTTTGTTTTTCATTATTTTACTGAAATAAAATTGATCTCCAGGAAACTTCCGGGTATCATTAAGTGAGCTTCCTACCAATCGAAAGGTTTGCTTCTCAATGTTTCAGTTTTCCTGAAATTTGACTTTTAATTCCTTTTTGCCTCGTTCTTTGTAAGTTTAATGATATGCACAACCTGCAACGATAAGTGGCAAATGTTACTTAAAGAGAGCAGCTTCTATAAATATATTGTTATAGTTGACCAGAAAGAGAAATATCACTCACATCATGCATGTTAAGGTTCTCCACTCCATCACATCAGTTAGCTTGATTCGGTTCATTTTTATAATACAATCATGTTTCATCCTAGAATAAACTAAGCATATACATTAGGTAACAGTGCCTCACTGGAAATGCCCAATGGTCATATCTCTTTTCCTAAGAAAATGGTCTTAAAAGTAGCTGTGATAGTAGTGGTACAGTAGCGTTGCAAAACCATATCCACTGGACTGGACCACATCATCCATGAAAATGAATTTGAAAATGGAACCTCACCAGATATGTCTATGCAGCAAAGACACACACTCCTTATCATGTCTCATGCTGCTACTGCTGCTACTGCTACTGCTGCTGCTGCCAATACAGTACTGCTCTCTTTAACATCAAACACACATGTGCCCACTCCTGCGCTACTCTGAAAGACTGAAACGGCTCCAGAGAATGGATATCATCTCTTAGCCTTTTGGCCAAAAACCACGTGGCTTTTGCCTCCCCACTAGGTCTAGGTCTGTAGCCGGGTTCGGACTCGGATGGTGTATTAACGCGGCCGGGCTGGGTGATCCGAACCCGTTAACAGATGATAAATAACAGTCCAGCAGGGTTGCACGTGCGGAAGCGTAATAATCGGCACGAGGGGGCACGTGCAAAGGGGCGGTGGACGTCCCTCGGGATCCTCCCAGCGTCTCCGCACGTGATTCGATGCTTGTCCTCCCGCGCATACGGCAGCGTCCTCACGTGGCGGGCCCACCTCCTCCGTCGGATTCCCGAACCCTACGCCGCCCAACCCCAACACCCTCACTCACACACGCCCTTTTTTTTTTTTAAGTTTTAATTTATTTAACCAAATTTAACAGCGATGAGCGATGTAAATTCAAGTTATTATTATTATTTTTAATAAGTTAAAAAAAATGTAACAATTGACACGTAGGACGGATGGAATATCCAGTACGGCTAGCACACGCGCAGTGATTGGTTAATCGCAAACTACTAGCTAAGAGGCTGATGGGCAGCCCTACGGGGTACGGGGAGTGGCACGTGTCCCAACGTGAAAGCTCTTTGCACGGCTGTTAAATCACTAATTAAGCAGAGAAATGAATGCCCGAGTGCTTTACTTGAACGTTCAACAAGTAGTAGACTTAATACTAACAGTAGAGATTTTCACATGGGGATGATGTATAATTGTATATAGCTAGCTTAACCAGCTTGCAAAAGCTCATAAACGAATCAACAGGAACATGCTGGTGTCAGGACTAACACTGAATGAAAAAGAGAGAGAGAGACAGAGCCAGAGATGGAAGTATATAATAAACTTAATTAATCATGTACACTTATATATATATATTGATCATATTGGTACTAGTAGTATAGTATGCGATAATGGGGGTGGGAATGGTAAAGAAGTTGGTGGGAATAAGGGGATGAATGGGAATGGGAATGGATGGATGGATGGATGGATCATGGATGGAACGCATGGGGCACGTTGAAGCTGTCTAGTATGCTCCCTACTTTATCAACTTGGTCACCATTATTATCATTGCTCTCATATTATTAGCATAAGCTCTCTCTCTCTCTCTCCCTCTCTTTCATTTCTTATAGAGCTTCCATACGGCCTCATCACATCCCTTTCTATCATCACCTGAGCTTCCTTCCTTCCTTCCTTCCACTCTGTGTGTGAATAGTTGGTTTGGTTTAGTTTAGTTTAGTTTGGTTTAGTTTTTTTAGCTTAATTTAGTGATGGCTCCAGGGTGGGAGATGGGAATGGGTTCTTCTGCAGCTGGTTCTGGTCCTATGCATGATGCTTCTACTACTCAGACGTATCTTTATCAGCGCGTTGACGACCTCCTTGATTTCTCCAACAATGATGACTTCCCATTCCCATCATCCTCTTCAGCTGCTGTGGATTCTCATCTCCAACCCCCTCCAGAACCCTCTGCTCCTTTTTCCATGAATGAAATAAGCTCTTCTTCAAACCACCACTTCTCTTTCTCCAACAATGACCAGCTCTATATTCCGGTAATGCCATAGCTCTTTTCCCATCTTCTCTAGTACTACTTCTTTTTCTTCAATGCTTTTTTACCCATATATTAATTGTTATAATATATGTGTGTGTGTAAAAAGCAGCATTGTGAGGAGGAGGCAGAGCTGGAATGGCTGTCAAGGTTTGTGGATGATTCCTTCTCGGACATTCCCTATCATCATGTTCCTCCGGTTTCATCTCCAGCACCTCCATCTCAATCATCACCTTCGTCCTCTTCCTCCTCTTCGGACTTAGCAATGGCTGAACACAAGGCAGGCAATGCCGAGAAGAGCAGTGGCCGCAGCAGCAGCAGCAGCAGCAATGGCAGAGGACTAGGTGGGGTGAAGAAAGGTGCGTCTGGGGAGGTGGGAGTCAGAAGATGCACGCACTGCGCATCGGAGAAGACGCCGCAGTGGAGGACGGGACCGATGGGACCCAAGACGCTGTGCAACGCGTGCGGGGTTAGGTACAAGTCCGGAAGGCTGGTGCCTGAGTACCGACCTGCTGCCAGCCCCACCTTCATGCTCACACAGCACTCCAACTCACACCGCAAAGTTCTTGAGCTTCGTCGCCAGAAAGAGCTCATGCTCGCCTCCGCCGCCGCTGCTGCTGCTGCTGCTGCTGCTGCAGCCACGGGTGCACGCCCGGAGTTTCTCCTTCCCTGAGAATGAGGTTTTGTTATTTGTTAACTTTTATCGATGGATTCTTGGGATTTTGTGTTTACTCATTGGACGGCTAAAATTCGTTTTTAGTTCTTATCCTCTCTTCCTTTATTTTAATGAATAATTAATTGATTGGTTTGTATTCCATATAAACTACCAACAAAAAAAAAAACAAAACAAAAGCGAAATCCTATCAATGACTCTTGACCATTGGCTTTTGGACAACCTGGTGAAAAAAAAAATAGAGGACTTTTATTAAGAAGTACTACTCATAACAACAATTAATATATCAACCTCCTAAAGGGTAGAGTAATTTTCTTTTATATGGATAGAGATCATTGTTATTAAGACTATGTCATCAAAGGGAAAAAAAAAGAAAGAACAATCAAGAAGTCCTGCAGGCATTAGATGCTGAGGCTGGGGATGCTCAGTGGCTGGGCCTTCTTTATCTTTCAGTGTAGGTGGTCCACACTCCTCAATAAGGGTCTGGGATCCTTCACTTTTAGTACTTTTTTGTGCTTTGTTGGGACGCCCATCCCTAATAATGCAATGCATATCCATATCACTCATGCAGCAAAAGCACATTGAATCACCAAACAAAATTTTGAATATATACAAGTGCACTTACAATTCAAAATGTTGTAGTCCTGCCCAATAACAGCAAACCATACACAAATAAGGCAATATAGAACTGTCGTGTCTGAGATCATGGAGTCCAGGAATTCTAAATTCTTAAATGAATAGAAAGATATTATAGATGAAAATATCTGATAAGTTGCTACAAATGAACAATGAACAGGGTGAATTGCTTCTTTTGATCTCCCTTTCACTTCAAACAGATGAACAAACATAATCTAAAGAAATTACCCTCCCAATTCAACTGCATTTCATCAGACCGGAAGTGAGTCATGTGTTGAAGAAAAACTTCTCAAGAAATGGACCACTAAATGGAGATACAAATAGACTCCAACTTGCTCTTATATACTAATCTAAGGGCAAGACAAGAAGAGAGTAGATGATCTTTAATCACAAAGACTGATTTTGTATCCATGTTTGCCTTAGCTTCTCGAATTGTCCAATAACTGTTCCTAGCGATGTTCTTCAGAAGCAGCATAAGTATTTTGGATTGCATCAGAACAAGGGTTGTTACTGACAACGCTAGGAACAAAATCGGTTAACTTTTCAAGTCCTCTTGAAAAATCTCCCACCCTTCTTTCCCATTCCTGTACCCACAAGGTTGGTCGCAAGGACAGATTTGGAATCAGGTCTCCATTTTAGCTCTTTCAGAACAGAGAACAAGGTCGACATGGCAGGGGAGACCACTTCATTCTTTATGTTATTGCATGAGACAACCGCAAGACTTTGTAAATCATTCCAAGACAATACCACTGATTCTAGGCCTTCTGTTGTTAACAAAGAACAACCTTCTAGACAGAGAAATTTCACCCTCCTGCAGAGAATTCAGATTCAGCACAATGCATATTCATTGCAAGCTCAAAAGTTGAGCAGTTTTTCAAAATTAATCATATAAATTACTACAGATAAGGAATTTAAGCATGATATGAAAGAATATGCAATAAGTAAACTAGCAGAAAAATGTAGGCCAAATTAGCTCTATCACACAAAATAAGCTTATATATCACAAGCAAACCTAGAACTTTTGCTATGTAAGTTCAGTAATTATAGCTGACGACAAATTCAGAACAAGATACTCAAACCAGTAACTGCAGACACATTAGGTACAGAAGTGAACATTATCCAAGAAAGCCTATGAAGTGAATCATGTTATTTCATATGTAATCCAAAATACACTTGATGATCCTCGAAACTTTCTCAATCATATTTACATCAAAGACAAATTACAGAAAGCAGGCTTTCCTTGAAGAATGGAAACTCAGCCATTACAGATAACTCAAGAGTCACACACCAAAAACATTTTCCATGGAACTATTTAAAGATAAGTCATTTAATGTATCTACCATGATGTCACTCTACAGCTTTATCTTGTCAGAGAAAGAACACTGCTTTTGTTCGGTTTTCAAGAATCACACAAAGTTATAAGCCACTTGTATCAACAACAAAGCAACAAATTTGAGCATATCCATTAATATAGTTATGAAAGCAAAGAATAAGAAGCTAGACCTTCACTTTTCCTATTATTCACCAAAAAGTAATTCCTTGTGTGATACCACAAATGACATCCTGACATTATTTCTCAAATGACTTTCTTGTTGCAGCTTCTTCCAATTATGATTAGCTTGTGCTATATAACATCCTGATATTCTTACTTCTCTAAGAACATGACTGCTTCTAAGAATTTCAAGAAATACTTATTTGTGGTGCTGCAAATTGTGTGAGTGCCACAAAATTGAAGAGCACCAAAGTAATAGAAAACAAAAAAATTATCCACGGCATGCAAGTAATGTGAGGGGACTTCAAAAATAAGAAGTCACACATGGCATATATTGTTTGAGATAAGACTTAAAAATTAATGAACATGAATTCTGTCATAATTTTATCAAACAGAAAACCAGTACAAATCACCTATACTCTATCATCCACCTCCAACCATCAATACCAAAACCAGTCTCATGCTGATTGGTTACTTCCTAGTACATTATTCTTTCACCATGGGCATAACGCAATACAAAAATGCAACAGAACCTAAAAAATTTTCCAAAAATATTAAGAGAGTTAAAAAAAAAACGCTCATAATATCCAAAGGATGGGAATCAATTGAAGTAAACATATTTGTAGGAATTAGCCTATTGAGTAAAGCAATTCCATAGCGATGGACTAAGTTTTAATGAAAGGCTGAAGGCAAGCAAATCATTTACTTTCTCATATAGCCAAAATAGCATAGCTGTTATTGAACTGAGACTTGATAAATTTTCATGATAAGCAACAAGCAAGCTAGAGTTCTCTTCATCATGAACCCTAAAGCAACAATGCAAATGGGTTTCAACCTTATCTGTTTGCACATAAATTTATTGGTGATTTAACTAGTGCATAATACCTTTTATAAAGAATTAAAGAAAAACAATGATAATTTCCTTTTCATTGAGAAGCAACCCCACACAAGGGGTTCAAAAGATCAGTCTTGTCAACATCCTAACAGATTAGTCACCAAAAAAAAAAAAGAGACTGACAACAAGGACAATGTTGAAAAATTTAAACTTAAATCAAGCTACCTTGTTTCTTGAATTAAATGTAAAGGTTGAACATCATAACTTCTTAGCATAGCGTATCTAACAAAATTTACTTGCATTCTCCTCTCCAGGACAATCAAATTGCAAAGAAATCAAACATTTCCCTTCATCAACTCACATCATTGTCATCCACCACCCATATTAGTATAGCATCTTAGCAGAAGTCATCCAGTAATGAATATCGAACAATTCGAAATACAGAAGTACTCCATCAACAAGCTTTTTACTTTCCTCAACTACTCATAAATTAAATACATAGAACAAGTATAGCATGTTTACCTGCAAATGCTGGCAATGCCAAACATATCGTTATCAAGTCCCCAGCAGTTCTGAAACATGATCTCCCTCACGGCCTCGCACACCATGTACAAGGCACTCAAGCTCCTCTTATCCCTCAATTGACAGCGCTGCAGCTGCAATCGCTCAATGGTCGGGCATGTCCCAAGATGCTCAGAAGGACCTGGGTCCGCATCGATGCTCCGGCAACCCTGCAGCCTCAGCGTCTTAAGGTTCCCACAGAACGATAGCCCGGCCAGCCACCCGGCATCCATCCGATGATCGGTGAGGGTGAGTTCCTCAAGCATGAAGCAGCACCGCCCGACGGCGCTGATCCCGTCGTAGCTCCCCTCACACCTGGCCAACTCGAGCTTGACGAGCCGCTTGCAGCCGTGGGCCAAAATGGTGAGCCCCACGTCGGTGACCCCGGGCCCGCGGTAGAGCCCCTCAATGGACCCCACAAGCTTCAAGATCTGGAGGTTCGTGAAGGCGGAGATGGGGCGAAGCGCGACGTCGGTGCAGCGATGGAGCTCGAGCTCCTGCAGGGTCGTGCAGCGCTCAGCGAGGGACATGAGACCGGCTTCAGATGCGGGAGGGGCGACGAGGGAGAGGCGACGGAGGTTGGGACAGCCTTGGGCGATGGTCGCAAGGCCGGAGTCGAGAGCGGCGGAGGAGATGAATGGAGAGTCGCCGATGGGGGGATCGAGATAGGGATCCAGAGGGATGGAGACGGAGTCGCGGGTGAGGATAAGAGGGGAAGGGGACGAGGGGAAGAAGGAGGCGGGAAGGAGGTCAAGGTCGGAGAGGTCTGGGAAGCGCCCAGGGATGCGAGGGAGAGAAGACCAGTCAAGGAGGATGAGGCGGCGGCGGAGGCGGTCGAGGAGGCGGAGCCATCGCTTGCAGACGAGGGAGGCGGCGGGAAGCGCGGAGTCCGGGAGGGCGGAGAGAAGGCGGAGGAGGAGCTCATCAGAGAGAGGGGCAGTGAGGTCAGGGCCCAGCGTTAGGGTTTGCTGCTTCTCAGGAAGGTGCATGTCGAGAACCACATGCTTGAGCGGGGGCTTGAGAGGAGCGTCGGCGAACCACAGCTCCGGCCAGCTCCGAAGGCGTTGGTGGCGGTTGTGTTCGTGCATCTAGGGTTCCGGCGAGGTGCCGAAACAGCGTTGCATCGCCGCGCTACGACTTCGCAGGCAGAGCGGCTGCTGATGAGGTTTCACTTGATTTTTATAATTACATATATAGATATTTATTTATTTATCTATTTTTTTATAAATAAATATGGCATGGGGACTGAGTGAGAAGCTGAGATTTGTCTCATTTATTATAATATTATTATTATGATTTGTTTTATTGGTTACTTTTTTTTCTTGGACCTTGTAATTTAAGGCAGCTACGGAGGTCAATTGTGGAATTCAATTACATTGAGTAAGTAGTGATAAATTGTTTTTTATATCTTATATACTATTACTAATAGAAGTATCTTTCTTATTTTAATTGTCACTGTGTATTAAATTAATACATGTGAGCATTTATAGTATATAGCCTTGTTGTTATAGACTATTGCGAAGAAATATATTAGCATGTTGAAATATAAAAGTGTTTATTTGTATTTGTATTTGTATTTGTATGAAAAAGATAGTGTCATTATCAGAAGGAATGGGTTGGTGGGTTCCTACGAAAAGAAAAGATATCCGTTGGTAATTCAAAATTCAAAAGATGGTTGCTGTGGAAGCTACAAAGAAGGCTTTGGATTTAATTAAAGTGAGTTAATTAAGACTAGAGAACAAAGGATTTGGTTTTTCTTGGTTGCCAAGAGTTGAATAATTACTTCAACGAATAGTGTGGGCTATTTGAATTTTTATGGTAAAGTTTTTCATAAATGCTGTGCTTTTAGTTTTGTACTTTAATGATTTATTAACTCATGATTAAAAAATAAAAAAAAATTCTTTAATCTAAGAAAAAAGTCAGAAAACAAAAATGGATTAAAAATCTTTTTTGTTTTTAACTTCAAAAATTATTTCATTCTTGAAGATATCAATTCTTTTTTTAATTAAACTGTTGAAAATATTAATTTTTTTTTAAAAAAAAAGTGTATAAATCACTTCTATTGAGAGAAAACAAAAGATACAAAAAAAATATCAATTTAAAAAAAAAATTAAAATATCAATTGTTTCTTTGATTGGGTCGTGATAAAAATAAGTTATGTGATATGTATATTCTCCAAAATTATTTGATAAAAATTTTAAAAAAAATTTCACCCACAAGTTCACATCACTGAATCCTTCTCAGCTACCATTCTGTTTAGAGCTCCCTCTCTCAACAGTTAGCTAGAAAGATCTAGCAACTCTATCATAAATTTTACTAATAAAATGAAGGAGTATTTACAAATAAATAGGTGCCTGGATGTTTAAAATATGTATTCTAAAATTTAAATTTAAATTTTAGTTTAATCATTTTAACCACCATCACAATAGATGACTAATACATGCTTTCAATGGTTTGTCCGGATTATAAAAAAATAAATAAATATTAATAACTCTTTATCTTTTGCAATCTTTTCTATGGTTAGTATATTAATATTAATAGTCATTATTTAATTCCAATCTAATAAAATTATAATTAATAATAAAAATTAATATTTTAAAAAAATTACAATTTAAACAATAAATTCTGTAATATGTCAGTGATATTTTATTTCTCACCTATAAACCCTACTCGTGGCATGGCTCTCTTCAGCTGGGGAGGGCTCCAGAGTCAAGCTAGAGGATTCCATCACTACCATCCGCCAGAGTCTTGATTTCTTAGGTCCGAAGGTGGAGGCAGGGGTGATCCGCCTTCGAGGGGACCCGGGGTCCACCACACAGGCGAGTAGTCGGGAGATTCCGAGTGTGGTGGCCGGGCGTGTGTCAGTTACACTTTTGTTGTTCTTCGTTGTTGCTTTGTTTTGTTTGTGTCCCCTGACTACCACTGTCGTTAACTCGTTAGTTGTTTGTGTTTTATGTTTTTTGTGCTTTCCCACATTGTGCTGTGGGAGTATGTTAGTATTCTGCTCCTCTCTTTTTAATTAACGTGGTTTATCCACTTTTTCAAAAACCTACTCGTGGACATACTCACAGTTACTTAAAAAAAACTTATAATTTAAATTGTTAAAATTAGATAACAAAAAATCAAAATTTAAAATAATAAAAATTAATATACATCATTAAATTATAAATAAAAATAAAAATTACAATTTAGACACGAGCCAATATAAGTAAGGGCAGAATAATCAGCCCATGACTGTAATATTCAAAAAGCAAATGAGTGCATGTCTTGCGTACGGATAAAAAGTGGATTGAGCCCGACCCATTTGTCAGGTCCTGTGTAAGTCCGGCCTTATCTCTTTCCATCTTTAAAGGACTCATGGTCCAAGTTTATGCGATGGTGACGATCTAATGTAACCATACATGACATACCAACACCAACACCAACACCAACACAATTAATATAAAACTAAACATCTAATTAATTGAATACCCAAATATATGCAAGGGTAAGTTGGTTTTTTTTACCTTAATACATGGTTATAATTTATAAAGTTGCTATCTCTTGGTTTCATGGTAGTTATCAAGAGATGACAATCTATTGGATCATTATTAGTTTGTGTAAAACAATATAAGTCTGTCTAGTAAAGTTATGTAGATGAGATGTAGTTGGAGATACAATATATTTTGAGTGATGGATTATAGGATTTTATGTTTAATTGGAATTTAGATGGATTTTAAAAAATATAGTTTGATGGATAATAAAATATTTAAAAACAAATAACACTTTAAAAATTTTAATTAATTACAACCACAATCAAGTGCTAGACATATATTTCACTATTTGAGCTCAACTTTTTTTATGGCAATTAAACATTTTTCTTGGCTTTTTTTTTGTTGTTTTCCTATGGAGTTGATTTAGATTTTTCATGTTATTTTATTTAATAACCTAATGACTGATCTATTTTAATCTACAAAAGCCTAGCCAGACTTAAATAAAAGTATTTTGGTAAAAAAATAATTTGTAATAAAATATTTTCTTAGCTAACTAAACATACCAATATTACATTCCACCAACATTACTATCTTGTTATATAAACAAAATTGTACATATTTTTATTAACATGACTTAGAAATCATATTCATAATAATCATATTTTTAATGATAATCCCTAAAATTCTATTTATGAGAAGTTCACCAAATGCCACATCTTGTAACAGCTTTAAACTCCCTTTTTTTTTTTCCTTTTTTTTTAATGAACATTATTTGCCACCTATTGTCTACAAAATCATAAATTTGGTCATAAAAGCTGCTGGTGCTACGTTTGGTTGGTTCCAAACTTGGATGTGATTTTGGAAAAAGAAAAAAAAAAAACAGGGAGAAGATGGAAAAGATCATGCCCAAAATCTTACTAACCAAAAAGTGCAGCAGATATTTTATTATTCTTGTTGTTTGGTTCGTTCAAACTAATTGTTTTTGCTGCAAGTTTGCTGCTTATGCAGAAATTGGAATGATATTTTTGTTTGGTTTTCATGCCAACAATTTGAAAATCAAACTTATTTATCTATGAGACAATGCACATGGTTTGGAGGTTGAGATTTTAGAAGCTATGTTTCTTATCTGTAACCTCAAATCATACATTAATGATCATGTGAATAGCTTGTCTCATGGTTTTAACAACCGCCTGATTGATAGGCACCAAACTATTTGTAAACCATATATATCAGTTGAATTTTTGTTTTTAATGAAACGTGGATAAATCACATGTTAGAGATATGCATAAATATAAAACTACTGCTCTCAATGTATTTGTGCCATCACCTTGTATGAGTTAAGGATCTAACCCACGTCTTTAGTCGGTTAGGAATGCTCAACGCAGAGCCAAAAGGTTATTGTCATTCCGATTAAATTTCTAGATTCATCAATTTATACAATTAGCTAATTTTTTTTATATAATCATTTCTTATTTATAAAAATAAATAATATTTTATTGAACTAAATGGTTGAAATCTAAAAAAATAGACTAAAAACAAATGACGTGTTATTTGTGTGATCACTTGGACTGTTGTGAGCATTAGTATTTTTTTTCTCAAACTAGTTGTTATGTGTAGTTTCTTGTCTAAACTTGTTTTGTACTTACATAAGTAAAGTGGTAAATTAGTAGACGCAAAATGGACCTAGAAGGTAAGTGATAATTTATTATCACATATTAATATATTGATAAAAATTAAATATTTAATGGGATAAATTTTTCAAACCGTATTAGGTTCGTAAAGGCACCTTCATACGCTAACACTAACAGTAAAAACTTTAGATTAGTGTGTCATATAAAAAATTATATATACGTTATTTCACAAAAAGTCATGCACTACATAATAAAAAATTCTTACTAAGATGTAATAGATAACTATATTTAAACTATAATACGCTATTAGATTTATCATTTTTCCATATCATATAGTTTTTTTTTCTCCACATAATCCACGCCTTTATGAAAAAATTGTCTTTGACTTTCATTAATTGATATCAATTTCCCTCAATCATGTGGAGGTCTGATACAACCACAATAGGCTTAATTTTTTTATTTATTGATTGGGCATTCAAAATTAACTAAGCCTATATTATTCGTTCAATTGACACCTTTAACCTAAGTCTTATATAGTACTTATGCGTCTAACATGAACTCATAAACTCCTCTATGATCATCATTTCAATATCTTTTAATTCTTCAATTACAACCATTATATGATCAAAATTTTGAGTTCTAAGCAAGAAGACCTTTCTTAATTACTCATGGAACTTTGATATCTTGTTTCATGCATTTGTTTTATTTGATTTGTTATTCAAGTAATTATCCTAAAACAATATTTAGTCGGTATCATTCATTTTTTTAGATTTTCAAATCCCACTTTTGAGATTTGGAAACACTCTTTTAACTTTTTTTTACTTCGCACTTTTCAATGATTTCCCCTGCAATTTTTGATTTTGTGCATAAATAGTTTTAATTGCTATTGATCTTCGGTACCTTGTATGATTTCTAAAAATGCTCTACTATCTTTATTTTTTTATAACTTGCTATCTATCTTTATTATGTTTTGCTAGTGCCTCGTATCCTAAATTAGTATCATTTGCATTACTATTTTAAATAAGATCCCACAAGTCTTGAGGTCGTAATAGCAATTCTATATCAACTCTCTGAAGATCTTAGTTTGTGTTTTTCAATATAGGAATGTTAGGTTAGATTATTATGTTGTTCATTATGATATTCATGCAACTCTCCCCTATCAACAATTTTTGGCGGCATTTATTAGAAAGCAAAAAGAGATAGGAAGATAACTGATTACTTTAACCACATAATAATATCTTGATAAAAAAAAAAAAGCACTTAAGAGGATAATACATCTTACACTTTAGTCGATTGGTGAACACATCTCACACACCCACACTAAATAACTAAATTGTCACATTTTGTCACACTCAAAGACTGCATATATATGATGTCTTATACATTAAGTCATAGACCACGTCAATGAAGTCCTAATAATATTTAAATTTACTAATCCTACTTGAACTCAGTAGATAACTATATATATATTCAAATTATAATCAAATTATAATTTAAATTAATTTTTAAATAATAATATAACTATGAGCTTCTTTTCACCCTTAATTAGAATGAGAACCGATACGTGAGGAATTAGATTTCTAAGCCAATCTATATACTAAATACTACAACTTTAATTCAGATGATTGTATCCTAATATGTGTGAGCTTTTATATATATATATATATATAAATGTGAGCATTTTCATGGTAGACTCTATATACTTAGCTATACTCACAAAATATATTTGTACAGAGGGAAAATCAAGAGCACATTGAAACAAATAAACACAAAAGAAAACAAATACATGAAAAAAAAAGAAAAAAAAAATCTACAATGAAAAAGCCCAAACCACAAAGTGAAACCTCTTACTAGACCCAAGTGTTTTTTACAAGAATTTTTATATTATTTATTTCTTATGGCAGCTATAAATTGGACTTACAAATTATGACATATATCTCGATTGTGATTGCTATATGTTTCGCATTCATATTTTAATCATATTAATCTCTTTTCAATTTCCAATTTTAGATAGTAAGACATTAAAATACAAAAACACATATAATAGAAATAAAAGCAAATCATATTTTTAATTTTTTCTATTATATTTTTATTTTAATGAAGTGGTTTATCAACTTTTCAATGAAAAAAAAAACAATTTTATTTTCTAATGAAAGAAAAAAACAAACAAATAAAAAAAGCATGATGAAAAACGTGATAAACCACACGCATTAAAAAGGAAAAGAGAAAGACTCGCAGTCGGGACTAAAAAGGTCAAACAAAATCACGGACAGATCATAAAAAGTTCTCACTGAGTGAAAACAAAACAAAAGGCCCACAAACAACCCGGCCAAAACACCCATGGCCGAACACTGACCAAGGACCATAGTCAAAGGCAATAGTGGAAGTGTTGTATGAATGATCAGCAGGCAGGCAGGCAGGCAAGCAGGCAAGCAGGCAAGCAGGCAGGCAGGCAGCAATATGGGCTAATACAGGAAATAAAACTGTTAGATTTATTCGCAGCTTCCTCCATAATACTCAATCGGATGGCACAGGCCACTCAACCACCAAAGACTGAGTTGGATAGAGGGGTTAAAAGAGGAAAAGTGAGAGGAGTTCATAGCCACACAATCGAGTCCACTTGTCGGGCCATTGGACAAGGACATGTCGCTCAAACTGCGAACCCATATCCACAACGGGACCTGGTTAACCAGAAAAAAAGATCCACCATGAAATCTCCACCTGTGGACTAGAACCTCACTACGTGCACACGCTCAAATCCTCCCCTCTCTCATCTCCTCACTCCTGGCAACCAGTCCACCGTCCCCACTTCCCAATTCCCACATTGCCATTGCCATTCATTCACCCAACTCCTCTTCCACTGAACAAATACAAACACAAACACAAACACAAACACAAACATCTCTGATATCAAGTTATCAACAACAACAACAAGTAGTAGTAATAGTGAAAGATGAGCCAGTGTGTGCCTACTTGTGACACGGATGATCCTCCAAACATGACCGCCAATGCACCACCAACTCTACTCCACCATCACCACCACCAGCATCACCCTTCCAACCGCCCACACGTCTCCTCGGAGTACGAAGTGGCCGAGTTAACATGGGAGAACGGCAACGTGGCTATGCATGGCCTCGGCCACGCGCGCATCAGCAAGCCCATCGCTAAATACCCGTCGACCACTGGCTCGACCGTGGGATGGGATAAACAGCACCAAAGCGGCACGCTTGAGTCCATTGTCGACCAGGCCACTAACAACCAAATCCAAGTTTCGTCACCTGGGCACCCGAGTTTCATGTCCTGGCTCGGTGGTGCTCATCCTCATGTGGCTGCTTCCGGAGTGGACGCGCTTGTTCCTAGTTCTAACTCTTTTGGCCACCGCGCTGTGGAGGCTTCTGACCAGGTTCCGAATTTACCATCGGTGGACGGGTCGAGCGCGGGAGGTGGTGGGAGAGGAAGGAAGAGGACAAGAGGAGGGGAGGGTGTGTGGGGGTGTCCGAGCCAGGGTAGTGTTGCGCCGACAGTGATGACGCTTGATGATACTTGTGAGTTCTACGGCGGTGAGGATGTGGGTTTCACTACAACGTCTTCCCCGGATGGAGAAGCAGATGATGGAGGTGGATTGCCGGACACTGAGAACACTAGTCTCGGCGGCCATGATTCCTTTTGCCAGAGCAAGAGGTCACAGGTGTGACTTGATGATATAATATCTTTGTTGTCTCTTGTCTTGTATAGGATCTGTTTCTCTGCGTACGTATATGTGTGTGTATTTAGAATTGTCTAACTTCCTTGAATGATGATGGATTTAGAAGAGAGATGCAGTGGCTGATGAAGAGGGTGAGAAGGTGAACAAGGGGGAATTAGGGATGTCCTCACTATCTACAAAGCGTAGCAGAGCAGCAGCTATTCATAATCAGTCAGAACGAGTAAAATTCTTGATCCTCTGTTTATCAGACAAGAAACGTAGATTTGTTTAAATTCAAGTTTGATGCTTTAGAAATTTACTAGTTATCCAGTGATGAACACTTTTTGTCACAAAACAGAGCATGAGGTTGAACATTAGTTGTTTAAGATATTGTTTTAATGACACTGACGGCTGAAGGAACTAGATTCACAACCAAGATTGACTGTAATCTCATAGATGCCCTGTTGCCCCATCACCATGAAAAAGAAAGATGTCAATTTTTGACAAGAAAAATAGTTCTTGCAATGATTTGTCAACCTGTGAGAGTTCTAATTGATGATATATATATATGTTCAGAAAAGAAGAGATCGGATAAACGAGAAAATGAGAACACTTCAAAAGCTAGTTCCAAACTCAAGCAAGGTAACCAAAGTGCATTGATTCCCTCAATTTGCAACTCAATTAGATGTGAGTTGAGTGTGAACTTTATTCCTGATGTGATAGACTGATAAAGCATCAATGCTGGATGAAGTAATAGACTACTTGAAGCAGCTGCAAGCTCAGGTGCAGATGATGAACAGGATGAGTGGCTTCCCCCAGATGATGATGCCCATGGCAATGCCACAGCTCCAAATGTCTTTAATGGCCAACATGGCTCACATGGCTCAAATGACTCAGATGGGCTTGGGAATGGGGATGGGCATGGGCATGATGGACATGGCCGCCATCAACCGGGCTGGACACCCTGCTATTCCACCACTCCTCCACCCGTCGGCTTTTGCATCTCTCGCCGCCGGAGGCTCTTGGGAGGCCTCTGGTGATCGAATGCAGCCACCCGGTGCCCCAGTCCCCATGGACTCTTTATCAGCTTTCATGGCTCACCCATCACAGGTATGCACAGTTATTATATTAACTTATAATGAATTGTGGTGTTATTCTCACAAAACAAATTTATCAAATACAGTTTTTGTATAATTTAGCAATTTTGAGTTATTTAACTTAAAATAGTTTGATAACTTGATATCTGTGACAACAGCCAATGAGCATGGATGCTTATAGCAAGATGGCTGCCCTGTATCAACGTCTATACCAGCAGCAACAGCACCTGCAGCAGCAGCAGCAACAGGACCAGCAGCAGCAGCAGCACCTGCAGCAGCAGCAGCAGCAGCAGCAAAGCAATCCGAAGAGGACTATTTAATGACTTTTAGAAGAACAATTGCTAACTACCGTCACTTGAGAGATTTCTGTACAAATAGTATCATGCTGTGTGTTTTTTATTAATTTTCTAGATGATAAAAAATTTTCACTGTAATTTGTCTTTCCATTCACACAATGTTTTTGTGACAAATTCAAACTATTGGTTTGCTTATAATTGGTTGGAAGCCAAGCATTTGCATCATCATTCCCTTATAGAGAAGAAGAAGATAAGTGAGAATCCATGATGAAGGAATGGCCATTGCTATCACAAGCACACATAAAAGGAAAAAAATACTGTATGATATATAGGGACCAAACCGGTTGCTTTCATGCAGTAGCTATTCCATTCACTTTTGGAAGTGACTTCTTTCGAACCTTCTTGTTTGTCCCCAATAGCATGATTAGTTGGAAGCTCAAATCACTGGTAGACAAGGTTAACAGAGGCATCAATGGCTGATGATTTCCCAACGCCTTCCAATATATATAGCACCATGAAAAATTTATTTATTTATTTATTTATTTTTATTTTTTTTGAAAAGGTGGATAAACCACATGCATTAAATAAGCAGAGAGTAAACAAATACAGCAGCCCTTCCACTAGCTGTGGAAACAAAAACAGAACCACGACAGCAAAACAGCAAAAGAAAAAGGAGGAACAACGGGTCTCCTCCTGACCCATTCAGAACAAAAAAACTATTCCTCCCCACTAGCCTGATCCACCTCATTCATAGGGGTAGCCTCCTCCCCAACAGAACGAGGTCCTGCGAAATCTAAACTCCGCTTGATGGTAGCAATATGGTCCTCCATCTTCACCCTCAAATCAATTGGAGCTGCAGAGAACCAAGATAACATCAAATAAGCAATCATCTTCATAACAACAAGGGGATCATCACATTTATCAGCAAAGATATAATCATTTCTCGTGAGCCAGATAGACCACACAAAAGCTTTAACCACCCAATCTGCAAACCCCCGCACCGCCGGCCGACAGGCTGCTCTCCAGTCACTCCACAAGAGGCCCATCGACAGGGGCAAAACAGGTAAGGTAAGGAACCTACATAGATAGGACCAAACTTCCCGGGAGAACCGACACTTTAGGAATAAATGGTCAACCGATTCGGTATCCGAATGACAAAGGACACATGTGTCCGTCGGGAGTCTATTGCATCTTCGTCTAGCAAGATTTTCCAGAGAAAGAATTTTGTTCTTCCAAGCAAGCCAGTTAAGAATATTAACCTTTCTAGGGCAGGGACCTTTCCAAAAGGAGTTAGCAAGGGGGCAACGAAGACCACCATCATTCAACAAACTGTAGAAGGACCTGACAGAGAAGGAACCGTTGGCCGTCAATCCCCAGACCTTCAGATCACTGTCACCATCCAACCCCACATTTAAACTGGAGCGAAGCTGTTCAACCCCCGGATAATTCACGAACGGAGGTCGACCAAGTAACATCGCCAACTCCCGAACCGTCCCATAAGGCGAAGTAGACGCCAGGAATTCAGCTGGCCAGATATACATAGGCGCAATTCCATTTAACCATTTGTCTTTCCAGAAGAGAGAATTAGATCCCTCTTTGACCTGGACCGAAACACATCCCCTAAAAGCAGGGAGACATCGAGAGACCCCAGCCCAAAAGAAAGAGACTCTCCCAACCGGACCCCTAAACAAATCCCAAGTAGTAATATTATAATTGAATCTCAGGATCTTAGTTCCCCCCCAGTTTGGATCAGTCAATAGTTTCCATCTCCATTTTCCCAGCAAGGCCAAGTTAAAGGACGATAGCTCCAAGATGCCCCAACCTCCTTGTTCCTTAGCGCGACAGATATTTCTCCAAGCCACCAGACGACACCCAGGATGTTCGATGTCAGGTCCAGACCAAAGGAAGTCTCTTCTGATCCTATCAATTTCTTTGATCACCCACATTGGTAACCGGTACAGAGACATCCAATACGTCGGCACTGCCGATAAAACCGCGTTAACGAGGGTGAGTCGTCCACCAATAGAGATATAGGATGATTTCCAAGAGGACAGACGACCTCTGACTTTGGCAATCAAGCATTCCCAGTCCTGCTTACGCGGCCTTCTGCCCGAAACCGGTATACCCAGATAGGTTACCGGAAGAAGACCCACGTCACAGTTGACCGTATTTGCCTCACTCGCATGCGGAAGATGGTGCATGTTCGTAGTGTACAAACAAGTTTTCGAAAAATTAGTTTCCAATCCGGAAAGTCCTTCAAATATCAGTAGAATCAGCTTAATAACCCTAAGGTCTTCAGCTCCACCCACCGTAAAAATCAGTAAGTCGTCCGCATAGTAAAGATTACAGATACGACCCTGATCCCCCAGTGGTACCCCGATCAGAATTTTTAAGGTCAGTGCGTTGTCGAACATCGCGCACAACATATCAGAAACAAGCACAAACAGTAGCGGCGACAGAGGATCCCCCTGTCTCAACCCTCTCTGGTATCTCACATAACCACTAGGGGACCCGTTAATTAAGATCGAACCTTTCGATGATCTGAGAATAGAGGAAGTCCATCGTATCCAATTAGGTCCAAAATCCCTGACCTCCAGAAGCTCCAACAAGAAGTCCCAATCAACCGAGTCGAAAGCTTTCGCAAAATCCACCTTAAGAATGTGCCCTTTCAGTCTCCTTTTATGTATGCTGAAGATTGTCTCTTCCGCCATAGCAATATTGTCCATTATACACCACCCTTTGAGAAACGCCGATTGCGCGTGATCCACCAAAGTGTCCATCACCCGGCTGAGTCTCAAGGCCAGAAGCTTGCTAAGAATTTTAACAGAGGAGTTAATAAGGCTAATGGGACGATAATCCCCCAGATTGGACGGACTGAAGACCTTAGGAATAAGAGCAATACAGGCCCAATTAATTCGCTCTAAATTCGCCGTCCCCATGTAGAAGTCGTTACAAAGATGCATGATCTCATCTTTAACAATCTCCCAGTTAGACTTGAAGAAAAACATTGGAAAACCATCCGGCCCTGGGGCTTTGTCACTTCCTAAGTCAAAGACAGCTTTTTTCACTTCCTCCAACGTAAAGGGGCGTTCAAGAGAAGACAAGTCCACGAAAGGTTTATTCCTCAGAAGGATACCGAGATCCACCTTGAAGCGAAAATTCCTTCGCTGACCAAAAACTCCCCTAAAATGCTGTTCAAAGATTTTCCCAATGTCTCTGACATCGGTGATGAGCTAGATCCGATGTAATCGAAGGAATAAAGTTTACATTTTTCCTCCCATTTGCCACCGCATGGAAATATCTCGTGTTCTCATCCCCCTCCTTCAGCCACTTCAGACGGGATCGCTGCTTCCAGTAAACTTCCTCTTGCCTTCGAATCTCCGCTAAACTCCCCATTAGATCGCGCTCCTGGATAATTTCCTCGGGAAAAAAAGACACCGGATTCTTTGATGACATCAAAAACTCTCTAAGTCATGTAACATCGCAAGTTTCCAAGTTTAATGGAGCCAAAACTCTCTTTCGACCATCTTCTGAGCTGCTCCCTAAGCCAAGCCAATTTCTTAGACAAAACAAAAGCACCACAACCGTGGGGGTTGGACTCGGCCCACCATCCGGCTATCAGATCAGAGAACCCATCCACCGTTGTCCAAACTTTCTCGAAGCGGAACAACCTAGGTTTAGCGCAATGCATCCCCACCTCAAGCCTGATAGGGACATGATCCGATCCAAACCTCGGGAGACAGTTTTGAATCAACCTAGGGAAGTGATCCACACAAGCCCTGTTAACAACAAACCTATCTAACTTAACCCAAATAGGATTATCTTGCCCATTAGTCCAGGTAAACCTCCTCCCCATCGCCGGGGGTTCAGCGAGACATAAGTCCTGCATCAGGGTGTTAGCTTCCCGAATATTCGCAAGGTTCGGGTTTCCGCCACCTTTGTCCTTGGGCGAAAAAATTGCATTAAAGTCCCCGCAAATAATCCAAGGCACATCCGGGTTCCCCCTGCAGCTCTTGATCTCGTCCCAGAAAGAGCGTTTTAGCTGTCACGCGTTCGGTCCATAGACGGAGGTGCACCGCCAAGAGAGATTGTCCTTCTTCGAGCAGAATTCGACAGTTAAACAAAAAGTGCCTTTACTAACCAACGTACCCACGAGAACAACACTGTTCTAACCAACAATGATGCCCCCTGAGGTCCCCACTGAAGGAATGAAAACGAATTTATCCAGTCTTGGTCCTCCAATCTCACGCCACTTTGTGCCCGAAACATCATCTAGTTTGGATTCTTGTAGACAACACACATCCGCAAAATGAAGATTCAGGAAATCTTTCACAAGAAATCGTTTCGCAGGTCTACCTAGACCCCTAACATTCCAAGTTATAATATTCATAAACAAACTAACTAATTGCCGCGGACCTCCCCCGAGGTCTCCGCCAGCTCCGCGTTGGAGAGAACGCATGACAAGGATCGGGTCTTTTCAACATTACGGATAAAAGCAATACAATCATTCACATGCGAACCAGAGTCAACAAACGAAATACCACATGCATTACAGTAGCTAGCAATTTGAATGTTGGACCAATCAGAAATAAGAAGGGGCTCCGTAGACGTACCTTCAGAGGCATCGTCGCGCGTGACTTTCTTCTTGGTCGATCTAGGAGGCTCCGCTACATATCCCGCCTCCTCGGTCCATCTGGACGATGGTTTCTTGGGACGATCACTCTTCCTAACCCCTTTTGGTGCATGATTAGTCGGTGACGAGCTTCCTTCCTTCATTCCTGGCAACAATTCCTTGATCGATCTTTCAAATTCGTAGATAGAATCGTCAGAGGCAAACTCATCATCCCGGTCTTCTGTCTCGGAGGCATAGGAGTCACCCACCCCCACCCCCAGATTAGCATTCTTGGGGGCAATTATAGGATCCAGAACCCAAATGTTTGCAAGGAAATGCCACTCAAAGCCCATCGGAGGAGCAGTATTAGGTTTAGCATTGCTGTCCAGAACATCCACTCCCTCCAATAAGAGTCCTGAATCACCCAAAGAAATTTGGGCCTCCACCCCTTCAATGTTCGGTCCACCAGAATGTTTAGAATCGGGTAAGACCCCTTCAATCAGTAAGTCATCCTTAGATCCATCCACCCCCTCCACATGTGGACCTTCACCTTTCATTGGGGGCCCAAACCCCGGCCCACTATCCCCCAACAAAGAACCCTTGGGTAGTACAAAATGGTCCCCATCAACTTCAGAACATATGGACCGGCCCAAATTAGCACCCCAGTCGCATTCCAATACTGGATCCGAACCGGATCCAGAACCTTTGAAGCAATCAACTGGGCCCTCCTCAACTCTCAGCCCAATATCCTTCTCCAGCGGGTCCACGAAACCCAGACCCGGGTCAACCAAAGAAACAGCCGCCTTATCCTTCTGCCGCGTGGGAGAGAGAACCTCGGACCTTGGAAAAGGCATGCTCATGATGACATCATCAACCTCGGACGACATTGAATGCATGCCAGGTCTATCACTAACATTCCCAGACCCTACGACCTTGCGAGCCACCCACCGCTCGACAGCAGACCTCCTAGGTTCTCTCAACGCCGCACCCTGCCTCAACTC